>NW_023637614.1:0-135693 GCF_015220235.1 Choloepus didactylus
GACCTTCAGTAGTGAATATGGAACTCAAAGACACTGTGGGTACTCTGTCTCCCCCCAAGCTCAGCCTAGTCCCTCAACCTGGGCTTTCTGATAGAAGATAACCACATATATTACTTTCAAAAATTAAAAAAATAGAAAAGAAAAACAAGAAAAAGTAAAAATAAAAAAAAAAAGAGTTCCTTTTAAAAAGTCTTTCCCCAGCCTGGAATTTGTCAGTGTCAGAATAGAGCATTTAAAGATATGCTTTGGGCTATTGTCTGATAATTACTCTCCAACAGCTTCAGTTCCATCCCTGCTGGGGGGCTATTGAAATGCAAAAAGATAAGCCATCAGTGAGAAGCCAGAAAGGACAAAATGTAGGGGAAAAAATAGCTTTTTTGGAGTCTGGTAATGGGTGCCCACTTTTGCGTGCCTCCACACTCAGAGCCCAGCCTTTGTTTAGACACCCCAGCTCCCAAAATTAGTTAATTAATTTGTAATTAATTCTGCAGTTGAGGCTGGTTTGAGCCCCCTTCTTGCCCTCAGCAGATTGCTGGGTTTTTTTGTTTTTTTCCCCTTTTCAGGGAGCCAGCAACAAGACAGTCTGTTAGGTCTGGGTGGGGAGGGGTGCCAGACTCCTGGTCCGGGGAACTTACAATGTTTGCTACAATCTCAGCTTTTCCTCCAAATCCAAACTTGCATCTGATGTGTGACTGGTTACTGGAGACCCCCAAAACACTGTTTCATATAGTTCTTGGGTAATTGCCGGCTGCTCTAGGGGAGAGACAAAATTCTGCACCTCACCACTCCACCACATTGCCCCGCCTCTTGATATTATTCTTCTTCATGATGTGATTAAATACTCATTCCAGCAATTAATATCTGCTTATCATATGTTGCAAGGAAAGAAACTTGCAGTAATTAATCCTGTATTGTAGAACTGTGAAAATTGAAGTGAAAGTAATAATTGCCTAAATCAACAAATCAATCAATCCATCAATCCACTCTTTTTTCAGATAAGAACATCATACCAAAAATATTGTAATATATAGCTATGGTAATAAAATTAACTTAGAAATTTCAAATAACACAAATGAAACAAAGGTAGGCAGAAGCACAACCACCACCAACGCGCCCCAAAAGGTGTTGTGTTCTGAGTATTTTTGTAAAATTTTCATAAAGATTCACTTTGATATATTTTAATAATTATATTAATGCAGTGGTTGTTACTGGAGATTTATTTGGACAATTTGCTCTGCAGGACTTCAATGATGCCATATATATATCCAAGTTGATCTTAGTTCAATAACTCATTGACTGAGCTAATGTATTTTATAATAAACTGATGGAAATCCATGACATAATCAAACACAATTTTATGTGTTTCCAAAAGATCTTTGGGAAAAAATATTGCAAGTGAAGTGTTCCCAACAATATAATGGTTACATTTCATCATGTGTGATTAAGGGCAGTTTATTTGAGAAATGTAATGTGAGTTATATTTTACTGACTTGCCAGAGTTATTATGGCAATTGATTGCAATCTGTGTAAGGGTTGAGGAAACAACAGTGACTTTTTCAAATATGAAGAAAAGACAGGGATACAGTGGTAAGATTACAATGAGAGCATGAAAATGAAGATAAGGAAGAAAGGGAAGGGGGCAGAGGAGGAGGAGAAGAACAGAATTCCCAATTAAGAATTTTGGAATATCATAAAAATGCAATTTGGACCTTACTATTGAGAAGGAAAATTTGGATCCAATTCCCGCATGCCTTTAATGAAATAAGTGACTTAACCAATATAAAGGTGAATAGAGATCAGAAAAGGTGACAGTGGTATAAATCCTTATAACACTCTTCAGATTTGAGTAAGAGCCAGGAAAACTAAGGATTGGAATAGGAGCCAATTGGTCATCTGGTGCGGTGTTGGTGGAATGAGATGCTTCTGTGCTGGCAGGTACCAGATTAAGCTTCAAAACAAAATCTTGGATGGATGAATAAATCATCATTTGAAAACAGAAAGTAGCAGAAAAATAATACATTTAATTAACGGATGAAAGTGTCAGAACAAATAATTTTTAATAAAAAATAGTACATTCAGTTAATGGATCAAAGTTTCAGAACAAATATTTTTAACAAGGAAACCTATGCATTAATGTAAGTTCAGGAAAATATGGAAAGAATGAAAAAAAACAGTATTTTATAGGAAATATTGGCATCAGTGAAAGAGATGAGGGAATGGAGACTAGAGTTGTGAATTTTTTCTTAAATATGGATGGTTTCATTCATTCTCAATCAGCAGAAAAGTGAGTGAAATATATAGCAATAGATTTCATTAAAATAATACTAGAAGATATCTTAGGAATTTTAAATGGATATAAAACTATGTTACACTTGAGAAAGCCTGGGAAACAGATATTTTACTGTACTGAATAGGCTAAAACATAATAAAAATTTATCCTGAGTTGAAACCATCACACATTGTAAGAAAGGATAGAAAATAGGGAATATGATGTACACTGTAATACTATAATGTGATGAAAATTAATAAAATATGGGTGCATATTCAAAAGGTTTCCATCTTTTACTTCTCATTGTGGTAACATATATATTGAAATTTCCCATATTAACCACTTTCAAGTGTACAATTCACTGACATTAATTATATTCAAAACATTGTACGAGGGTAAGAAAAGATGGCAGAGTTGAGGTGTGGAATTTAGTTACTCTTATAGGGCAGATGATAAATAGCCAGGAACTATCTGGAACTATTTGGGGGACTTATGTGACCAGACAAACACCATATACCTGTCTGAGAAGTGCAGAAAAGCTGAGATTGCAGTGAAGAACTGTAAATTTCCATGGCCAGGGCTCTTTCCCTGCCAGAGGCATAGCAGACTGACTTTGACCTGGATCTCCAAGGGAGAAAGAAGCAATCTGTGCTGGGAACAAGGAGCAGGGCTCAACCAGATTCCAACTGCAGAATTAATTCACAAATTTGGACTGCTGAATAAAAGCTCAGAGCACAAATAAATCAAAAGCAAGCATGAAAGGAACTGAAAGGTTTAGTCACAGCAGAGAAGAGGAGGTGTGGCTAACAACAGCAACAAAACAAAACATAGACTTCTGGAGTTAGAAGAACTCAGAAGACTGGACAAGATCTGGGTCCCAATACATAGGGGCACAGAATAATGGGTACCAAATCCAGCACTTCATTGGCAAACATGGGGAGTTGGGATCATGGAACTAAAAAGGGTATTTCTTTTCTTTATCACCATTTCTTCTTCTTTTTTTTTTTTTTTTTTTTTTACTTTTCAATAGCCCAGTACTGCTGCCAGAACTCTCAGGTATCAGCACTGCCCAGGCAATGGCAGAATTAAAGTTGTCTGAGGCTAACCAGTGAGGTGAAGGAGACAACGCCCTAAAGGGCGGATCTTTAAGTAGTCTCTACTGGGAGCAAGATAAAGTAGCTCAGCAGAGTTACAATTGTGGCTTTAATCATAGCAGAGTAGGCTGGAATGACAGAGAAACAAAAAATGAGATAAAATAAAAAAAGAACAAAGATGGAGGTTATTGTATTTGGCTGAGCTAAAAGTGCTGGAAAGGAGCTGTGCCCCAAGAATGAGGAGGCACAGAGCTTGATTACAGCTCTGACTCTTGACTGGAAAAACTTGGAGGCTGGGGAAAGTCTTTCAAAAGGGATTTCTTTTGTTTTATTGTTTTTTTTTCTTTTCTTTCTTTTTCCCTTTTAAGACTTTTATCTCTTTTAAAAAGAATTCAAAGTAGCTCACTAAAGAAAGACTCAGATATTTCAATTGGCAGCTGGACCAAGCAAGGGCAGAGTTAAGATAGGTCTGAGAGACAAACAATGAGTCAAGTGGGGAAGATAATTCCCTAAAGGATAAATTTCCTGTAAAAGAGGGCCAGGTCCAGCTCAAGTGGCTACCCTTCTTCAGAATACACAGACCCCAGAGGCTGGAAAACAGAAACAGCTTGAGTCAGCCAAGGCCATAGCAAGGACAGGGGCTGGTGTCAATTAGAAGCACTACATGTCTACACTGGTGGTGAGCTGCAGACTGACAAGCACCACATGCTGGGTAGGATAGAAAAAGTGCAGAGTCTAGAGACTTCACAAGATTGTGACAACCTGCTGGGTTTCATTCCCAGTGAAACATGATATGGAATACACATTCCTCTTGAGACCTGGGCCTGTCTGGACTGGGAAAATATGATTGGGGTTGATCATATTTGGGGAGATCCCCTCATTAGCAGGTTAAGTATCAGCAGGGCAATAACCAAATAACAAGAATTGGAAAGTTCTGATCAACTAAATAGAAGCTACACTAGGGGTCTAGTATAATTTGAACTGAATGCCAAAGAACAGAGAGAGTACAAAGCCAAACAACAAGAAACCCTAGGTTAAAGGGTGAAAATGAGCTCCAGAATAAACTAACCAATATCAGATGCCTAGACAGCAAAAAATCATGAGGCATACAAGGAAACATGAAACATGTACCAGTCCAAGAAAGCACAATTCAACTGAGATAGAGGAGTTGAAACAAATAATTAAAGATTTCACACAATTCTTCTAAATCAGATCAATGAACTGAAGGAAAATGTGGCAAAAGAGATGAAGGATATAAAGAAGCCTGGCTGAAAATAAAGAAATTGCAGAACTTATGAGAATTATAAGCAAATAGAAGAGATGAAAAACAATGGAGACATACAAGAATGGCTTTGAAGATTCAGAAGAAAAGATTAATGAATTAGAAGATAGGGCATCTGAAATCATGCACACAAAAGAAGAGATAGGGAAAAGAATGCCAAAATATGAGCAGAGTCTTAGGGAACTAAATGACAACATGAAGTATGTGATTATATGTGCTATGGGTGTCACTGAAGGAAAAGAGAAGGGAAAGCACAGAAAGCATAATGGAGGAAATAATCACTGCAAATTTCCCAACTCTTAAGGAAGACACAAAATTAGAGATTCAAGAGGTGCAGCATATGCACAGAATGGATCTGAATAGAACTACTCCAATACACTTATTGATAAGATCTTCCTAAGTTAAACAAAAAGAGAGAATTCTGAAAGTATCAAGCGAAAAGCAATCCATCACAGAAAAGGGAAGCCTGAAAAGACTATGTACATATTTCTCCATAGAAACTAGTTTGGCAAGAACATATTGGTATAATGCATATGAGAAAATGCCAGAGAAAAAATTCCAAACAAGAATTCTATATCAAACAAAACTGCCCTTCAAAAATGGTGAGTTTAAAATATTTTGGACAAATGGAAACAGAGTTTGTGAATGAGAGACCTGCTCTACAAGAAATACTAAAAGGAGTGAGACAGACTAATAGGAAAAGACAAGAGAAAGAGATTTGGAGAAGAGTGTAGAAATGAAGAATATCAGAAAGGGTAAAAGGAGAGGTGGGAAAATAAGATAGGAGACAGAAAAGGCAAAAGTCAAAATGGTAGAAGAAAGTAATGCTCTTACACTGATATTAAATATTAATGGATTAAACTCCCCAATATAAAGGCATAGACTGGCAGAATTGATTAAAAAAAACAGGGCATATCTACATGCTGTCCAAAAGAGACTCACTTTAGACACAAGGAGAGAAATACATTGAAAGTGAAAAATTGGAAAAAAAGATATTTCATGCAAAGAACAAGTAGAAAAGAGCAGGGGCAACTATATTAATATCTGACCAACTAGACTCAAAATGTAAAACACTTAAAACTGTTAAAGAAGGACTCTATATATTACCAAAAGGAGAATTCATCAAGAAGTCATAACAATCATGAATATTTAGGTACTAAGACAGAGCTCCCCAAACCATGGGACAAACACTGAAAACACTGAAAGGAGAAGTAGTCAACTCTCCATAACATAGTTGGAGATTTCAATACACCACTCTCATCAGTGGATATAACATGTAGACAGAGGATCAATAAGGAAAGAGAGATGTTGAATTGTATGGTAAATGAACTAGACTTAACTGATGATTATGGAACAATATGTCACACAACAGCAGATTACACATTTGGCTTAAGTGCCAATGGATTATTCTCTAGGATGGAACACAAAGCAAGTCTCAGTAAATGTGAAATATTGATATTTTACAGAACACTTTCTTGGACCATAACAGAATGAATTTGGAAATCAATAAAAGGTGGGAGGTTAGAAAATTTACAAATATATAGAGACTAAAAAATGCAGCCTTAAACAACCAGTAGGTTCAGGAAGAAATTATGAGAGACATTAGTAAATATCTTGAGGCAAATGCAAATGAAAATAAAACATAACAAAACCTATGAGATGCAGCAAGGGTGGAGGAGAGAGGGAAATTTATTGTCCTAAATGCCTATATTAAAAAAAGAATAAAGAACAAAATTGAGTAATTAATTATTCACATGGAAGCACTGAAGAAACAACAGCAAACTAACTCAAAAGCAAACAGAAGGAAAGAAATAAAGTTTAAAGAAGAAATAAATGAAACAGGATATGAAAGCAAATAGAATCAACAAAACTAGACATTTGGTCTTTGAGAAAATCAATAAAATCAATGGACACTTAGCAATGTTAATCAAACAAAAGAGTCAGAAATGGGAAAGGAGACATAACTGCTGACACTGCAGAAATAAATGAGATAATAAGAGGATACTAAGAGCAACAATATGCTTAGAAACTAGAAAACTTAGATGAAATTGACAACTTTTTACAAAACCATGAATGAACATTGATTTGAGGAGAAATAGGTTACCTAAACAAACCAATCACAAGTGGAGAGATTGAGTCAGTTATCACAAAGCTCCCAAGAAAGAAAATCCCAGAACCAGATGGCTTCACATGTGGATTCTACCAAATATTCAAAAAAGAATTAGTATCGATCCTGCTGAAACTCTTAAAAAATTTCAATAGGAGGGAAAGTTACCTAATTCATCTACTAAGCCAACATCAACCAAATACCAAAGCCAGGCAAATATACTGCAAGAAAAGAAAACTATGGAACAATCCCTTTAATGAATATTGATGCAAAAAGCCTCTACAAATACCCATAAACCAAATCCAGCAGCACATTAAAGGAATTATGCAACATTCTTGTATTAGTGAGGGTTCTCTGCAGAAACAGAATCAACAAGAGATATCTATAAATACAAGATTTTATAAAAGTGTTTCATGCAACAGTTGGTGTGCATGAGTCCAAATTCCATAGGGAAGGCAGCAAACTGGCAACCCTGAAGATGTTCAATGGAATCCTCAGGAAGTGAACTGGCAAGTTCAATGAACTCCTCAGGAAATGCTTCACTGGCTAGCAGGAGAAGAAGTGAAGATCTTCTATCTGTTTCCTTAAAAGTATTCAACTGGTTGTATTAAATCCAGCTGATTGAATTCTCTCATTGTGTAAGACACACCCTTCATTGATGTAATCAGTCACAACTGCAGCTAATTGACTGATGATTTAATAAACCATCCTTCTGGTTTATTAACCAGCCACAAGTGTCCTTCAGTAATGGATAGGCCAGTGCTTGCTTGACCAGACACCTGGACCCATCACCAGGCCAAGTAGACACATGAACATAACTATCACAGTCCATCTCTTGTCAACTTGGTAGTTACACACACCACCTTAAATCATACTTTATCTCAGCTGAGAACAGTAACAGACATATATGTAGCCTAACAATGCTTTGCTGTCCTGTAAACAAGAAACACATAAATCTTTCCAGAATAGGGTAGGGTGCAATTTCTTGGGTGACATTAACTCTCTTAAAATTGATTTCCTTTAACTTAAATACTGCAAAATGAGCAATACAGCTTATGTCATACTATAAGAGGATAAGATAGAGAAGAAAACAAAGATATTTGATTTACAGACAAATTCAAACATACAACAAAACAAAGAAGAAATATTCTTGCCATCATAGTCCTTGTTTCTGTAACTGGTCACATGGTCATCATTCATATTTATCCCTACCTTCTTCCACTACCCATTCCATGTTCCTTTGACCCTCAGCAAGCACTTCAGCTGGCCATGTTTCCTTGCCAGGTGGGGTCACCCAAACCTCCATACCTGAAGTTTCTTGGCCATTGGTAGTTCTGACTGGATTGGGTTGTGGCAGTTTTCCATTTATTTTAATCATAGGGCAATGTGGTAATAAGAGATGCCCTAGAGGATCTCCTGTATTCCAGGAAAACTTGTTTACCTCCATTGTGTAGTTACAGTGCTATTTCCCCTTGATAGACAGGATCAATCACCCCAGCTAATAGAGTAATACCCTTCCTTGCCTGTTGATTCAGAGGCATAAGAATCACAAAGTGACCAGGTGGCAGTCTTAACTACTAGTTCAATGGAATTATTTGCTGTTTCCTGGTGGAAGCATTCCTCTTTTTGGAACTAAGAATTGTAGACCAGAAGAGCTTAAGCTTACTGGAACAGGAAGAAAAATTTTCTGTGTGGATCACTAGGAGTGACAGTGAGATGTTCCACTCCTGTTTCCATGCATTGATTCCTGGACCCGTGAATCCTGGCTATGGAACAAACAGCACCATATAATGGATTTTGATTTAGAGCATACACAGCCTCCTGGAGACCACTGACCCAGTCCTGAAAGGTATTGCCATGTGGTTATCATGGTGATTAAGTCTCCAAAAGGCCTTTGCACCATTCTATCAACCCAGCTGCCTGTGGATATTGGGGAACATGGTAAGACCAGAGAATCCCATGAGCATGTGGCCATTCCCTCAGTTCATTTGCTATTAATTGGGTTCCTTGGTCACAAGCAATGCTTTGTGGAATACCATGATGGTGGAAAAGGCATTCTGTAAGTCAACAGATGGTAATTTTGGCAGAAGCATTTCATGCAGGGAAGGAAAACCAATACCCAGAGTATGTATCTATTCCAGTGAGAACAAATCACTGCTCCTTCCATGATGGAAGCGGTCCAATGTAATCAAGCCACCACCAGGTAGCAGAGTGATCACCTTGGGTATGGTGCCATATTGGGGGCTGAATGTTGGTCTCTGCTGCTGGCAGATTGGGCACTCAGCATTGGTTGTGGCCAGGTTAGTCTTGAAGAGTGGAAGTCCATGTTGCTGAGTCCATGCATAATCTCCACCACAACCACCATGACCACTTTGTTCATAAGCCCATTGCACAATGACAGAAGTGGCTGGGGAAAGAGGCTGATTGGTGTCCACCAAACAGGTCATCTTATTCACTTGATTATTAAAATTCTCCTCTGCAGAAGTCACTCTCTGGTGAGCATTCACATGTGACAAAAATATCTTCATGTTTTCTGCCCACTGAGAAAGTTCTATCTACATACTTCTTCCCCAGACTTCCTTATCATGAATTTTCCAATCATGTTCCTTCCCAGTCCTGACCATCAAGCCAAAACATTAGGAACAGCCCATGAATCAGTATACAAATGCAACTATGGTCAGCTCTCCTTCCAAGCAAAACGAACAACCAGGTGCACTGCTTGAGGTCCCACCCACTGGGAGGATTTCTCTCACCACAGTCCTTCAGGGACATCCCAGAAATGGGTCACAGTGCTGCAGCTGTCCACTTTCAGGTGGCACCTGCATATTGTGCAGAAACATCTGTATACCCAACCTGAGTTTTCTCTCCTTCAATCAAATGATTTTAAGGAACTCCCCAAGGTGCCATAGCTGTGGGCTGGTAAAGAGAAATTAAGGTGGAAGGAGTGCGGGCCATGGGCATTTGGGCCACTTCCTCATGTAACTTACTTGTGCCTTCAGGACCCAATTGAGCTCTATTTTGTATATACCATTTCCATTTTATGATAGAGTGCTGCTCTGCACACCCAACTTTATGGCTTGTCAGTTCAGACAACACTCATCTCATGATAGGTAACTCATAACTCATGATAACTTGGTGGCCAACAGTTAAGCATTCTGTCTCCTCTAAGGCCCAATAGAAGACCAAAAGCTGTTTCTCAAATGGAGAGTAGTTATCTGTAGAGGATAGGAAGGCTTTACTCCAAAATCCTAAGGGCTTGCATTGTGATTCTCCTATAGGAACCTGCCAAAGGCCCCAAACAGCATCTCTATTTCTCACTGACACTTCCAGCACCATTGGATGAGATGGATCATATGGCCCAAGTGGCAAAGCAGTTGCACAGCATTCTGGACCTGTCACAGAGCATCAATTCTTCTGGTCCTCACTGAAAACTAGAAGCTTTTCTGGTCACTCAGTAAATGGGCCAGAGTAGCACACCTAAAACAGGAATATGTTGTCTCCAAAGTCCAAAGTGGCCAACTAAGCATTGTGCCTCTGTATTGGTCATAGGAGAGGACAGATGTAACAGCTTATCTTTCACCTTAGAAAAGATATCTCAACATACCCCACACCACTGGACACCTAGAAGTTTTACTGAGGTATAAGACCCCTGTATTTTTGTTGGATTTATCCCCCATCCTCTGCCACACAAATACCTTACCAACAAAGCTAGGGTAGTGGTTACTTCTTTCTCGTTAGGTCCAAACAACCTGATATCATCAATATAATGGGCCAGTGTGATGTCTTGTGGGAGAGAGAAATGATCAAGACACCTGCAGACAAAATTATGACATATAACTGGAGAGTTGATATACCCAAGAAGTAACAAAGTGAGTGTATCCTGCTGGACTTGCCAACTGAATGCCAACCATTTCAGGTGGTTCTTACTAACAGCTATTGAGAAAAAAGAATTTGCTACATTTGTCAGATTAGTAGCTGCCTACCAGGTACCAGAGGGTATGTTGATTTTCTCAAGCAGTGATATCACATCAGGAACAGCAGATGAAGTTGCAGTTGTTACCTGGTTAAGCTTACAATAATGCACTGTCATCCTCCAAGACATGTCTGCTTTCTGCACAGGCCAAATAGGAGAGTTGAATGGGGATGTGGTGGGAATCACCACCCCTGCATCCTTCAAGTCCTTAAGAGAGGCATTAATCTCTGCAATCCCTCCAGGAATCCAGTATTGCTTCTAATTTACTATTTTGCTAGGCAGGGACAGTTGTAGAGACTTCCACTTGGCTTTCCCACCTTAATAGCCCTCACTCCATGAGTCAGGGAATCAAGGTGAGGATTCTGCCAGTTGCTGAGTATGTCTATTTCAATTATGCATTCTGGCACTGGGGAAATAACCACAGAATGGTTCCAGGGACACAGTGGGTCCACCATGAGATGGGCCTGAGATAAAGCTGCGTCAATCACCTGAACTCCATAAGCCCCAATTCTGACTGGTTGACAAGAGTGACATTTTTGGTCCCCTGAAATTGTCACTTCTGAACCAATGTCTAATAATCCCCAAAATATCTGAGCATTTCCTTTTCCCCAATGCAGTTACCATGGTGAAAATCTATAGGTACCCTGGGGAAGGCTGGAAGAAAGATTAAGAGTATAAATTTTTGACAGTATAACAGGGTCCTTGCCCAAGGGCAGCTAGACTTCCCCTCATTGAGGGACTCTGGACTTGTAAAGTGTCTCAAGTCTGGGAAATGATTAAGGGGACCTGGCTCTCTATTTTTGTAATTCAAGGTAGACTTTTGTTCACTTCACCTAGAACTCTTCTTCTTTTACAGATCAAACAAGAATTTAGTAGACTGCACATCTATTTTACTGATAGGTACTCCATGATTTACTAGCCAACACCACAAGTGTCTGTGAGTCAGATTATTTTCACTGCTGCTTTAAGCCTGTTTTCCATTATGGTAATCATGCCTAACTTATCTTTGGCCATTAACTGCTGCCATGTGTCTTCTGCCAATTTTGGATCCAATGATCCCCACTGTGTTTAACAATTTCAGCTCAGTCACCACAGGTCCCACAATAATATCTGACCTATGGAGAACTGAAACTACAGAGCTCTTCAGGGATGATCAAGCTAGTCTCACAAATTTTTCCTCATTGTCCAGGTAAATGTGTGCCTCTGGACATTCCAGGTGTGTGTGAGCAGATCTTCCATGATAAACCTACTCTAACATTCCAATCTCTGTAAGCCTTTGAATCCTCCCCTCTACATTATACCACAGCATTTCTGGCATTTCAACCTTTGGTAGTGCTGGCCACCTTTTGATCCATGTTTCAGGCCAATGACACAAACAAACTGATAATTCCCTTTCTAACCCCTCAAACTACAATATCAAATGCAGAATCTCTGCTTATTGGGCACATATCAGCAAATTCAGCCTCATGCAATGTTATATTTCTTCTAACATTATCCCACACATTTAATATCCATTCCCAAACATATTCTCAAGATTTCTATTTGTATTCCTCAAGCCATTTACCTCAGGACATTCTATTGAAGTTTGATCTCCTGAATCAGAATTAATTACTCCAAATGGAGGAGTGAGTGTTTCTTCCATAGAGGAGATGATTACAGTTTTAGCAGGGACTGAGTGGTTCATCCCTTTAGGTGGAGGTTGGATTGCAATCTCCTCAGGGCAGACTGGAGGTGGGGATACTGTTTTCTCAGGAAAGACAACTACAGGTGTGTCTAACAAAGACTCAGCAGAATCCAGTGCTCCAATGTCCTCACTGCCATCATTATCAATCTGTATGTCTCCATCCCAAGTTTCAGGTTCCCATTCTTTTCCAATCAATGTCTTTACTTTAACATCAGGCATCATTTGAGGTTGAGATTTTAGATTACATTGTAAATCTGCTACTCACACAATGAGACTCTGTGTCTGGTTTTCAGAAATTTCAAGTCTGTTGACACAGGAAATAAGATTATCTTTCAGAGCACAAATAGAAACCATTACTTCTGTCACACAGTGCTTAAGTTTCAAATGTGAAGTATTTAGCTCATCCCTTTCTCTTATAACTTTATTCAGCATATGTAAGAACAACAAGCCAACATCATTATACCTCTTAACTCTGCAAATCTCTGTTAAGATGTCAAAAACACTGTCACCCAGAGCCTTGCTTCATACAAGGGTATGATTAGGAGAATCTAATGGCTATGTTTTGTGTACCTACATTGCCAACTTACACCATGACTGTCAGTGCCATCTTGATTACTGGAAATGGACTCTTTAGTGCCTTTGAATTTAATCAGAGTAGAAAAGCAACTGTAGAATCCCATTTTAAGATTCTGCTTCTCAAGAACCACTCCTGGTACCAAAGTTGCATTAGTTAGGGTTCTCTAGGGAAACAGAATCAACAAGAGATACCTATGAATGTAAGATTTTAATAGAACTGTCTCATGCAACTTTGCATGTGCATGTGTCCAAATATGTATGTGTCCAATTCTCTTGGGCAAGCAGCAAATTGGCAAACCCAGTGGAGGTGTTCAATGAACTCCTCAGGAAGCAAACTGGCAACTCTGATGAAAATGTTTGATGAACTCCTCAGGCAATGAACTAGCAAATTGGATGTACTACTTAGGTAATGCTTCATTGACTAGCCAAAGAGGAAGTGAAGGTCTTCTATCTGTTTCCCTTAAAATCTTCCATGAATTCAATGAAATCCATCTGATTAAATTATCTCATTGTGGAAAATACAGCCTTTGTTGTTGCAATCAGTCACAGCTGAAGCCAACTGATTGATGATTTAGTAAACCAGCCTTCTGATTTATTAACCAGCCACAAATATCCTTGCAGTAATGGTTAGGTCAGTGCTTGCTTGATCAGACACCTAGGCACCATCGCCTGGCCATATTGACACATGAATCTAAGCATCACAATGCCCAAGTGGTATTTTTTTCTGGGTATGCAAGGCTGGTTCAACAGAAGAAGATCAATTATTGTAATACAGCACATCAATTAATCAAAATAGAGAAATCACGTCATCTCCATTGATGAAGAAAAGGCATCTGACAAAATTCTATAAACTTTCTGGGTGAAAACACTCAAAATGATATGAATAGAGGGGACCTTCCTCAATATGATAAAGGCAATATATGAAAAACCTAAAGCTAACATACAAAATGTGGAAAGACTGAAAACTTTCCTTCTAATGTCAGGAATAAGAAAAAGATGTCCATTGTCACCATTGTTATTCAACATTGTGCTGGATGTTCTAGCTAGAACAATCAGACAAGAAAAGAAATAAAAGACACCCAAATTGGAGAGGAATAAGTAAAATTTTCACTGCAGAAGACATGATCATATATGCCCAAAACCCCAAAAATCCTAAAGCAAAGTTAGTAGGGTTAATGAATGAATACAGCAAAGTGGAAAGGTACAAGATCAACAAAGAAAAATCAGTAGTTTTTCCATGCACTAGTAATGAACAGCATGAGGAAGAAATCTAGAAAAAAATCCATTTATAATAGCAAAATAGTAAGCAAATACTTAGGAGTAAACTAACCAAGGCCACAAAAGACCTATACAAATTAAACTACAATTAATTCCTAAAAATATTACAAATGCCAATAATAAAGGACAGGCATACTGTGGACATGGATTGGAAGTATAAATATAGTTAACATGTCAATTCTAACTACAGAGATTCATATATTCAATTCAACACCAATTAAAAAATCCCAACAAGTTAATTTGCACAAATAGAAAAACCAATAACCAAATTTATTTGGAAGAGCAGGGTGCCACAAAAAGTTATAAATATCTTGAGAAAGAGGGATGAAGTCAGAGGTCTAATGTTTGAATTTTAAAGTATATAACAGAGCTCCCTTGGTCAAAATAGCATGATACTGGCAAAAGAAAATATACAATCCAATGAAGTCAACATGGATGTTCAGAAATAGACTGTGTCATCTGCAGATAATTTATCTTTGATAAGGGCATCAAACCCATGCAACTGGGACAGAGCTGATACTTCAAACAATGGTGTTTGGGAACTGGATAGCCATATCCAACAGAATCAAAGAGGACTCTTATCTCATACCTCATCATATACAAAAAGTAACTCAACATGGATCAAAGACCTATACATTAGAGCTAAGATCATAAAATTTTTAGATGAAAGTTGAGGGAAATATCTCAAGCATCTTGTGATAGGATGTGGTTTCATAGACCTTACATAAATGTGTGAGCACTAAAGAAGTAGATAAATTGGATCTTCTCAAAATTGAACACTTTTTTGTATCAAAGGAATTTGTCGTGAAAGTAAAAAGTAATGCTATGCAATGGGAGACAATATTGGAAACTATATATATCAGAAAAGCATTTAATATCCAGAATATATAATGAGATCCCACAACTCAATGACAAAAGAGAAACAACTCAATTAAAAAATGGGTTAAAGATATGGAAAGGCACTTTTCTGGAGAAGAATCACAAATGGCTTATAAACATATTCAAAGATGCTCAATTCCACTGGCTGTTAGGAAACTAGAAATCAGAACAACAAAGAGATATCATCTCAAACCCATTAGAATGGCCATTATAAAAAAAAACATAAAATTACAAGTCCTTGGGAGATGGTGGAGAAAGAGGCATTCTTATTCCATGTTGGTGGGAATGTAGAATGGTGCAGCCATTCTGGAAGAAAGTGTGGTGGCTCCCCAGGAAGCAAAGCAAAGAACTGCCATAATGATCCAACAATTCCATAACTAGGTATATACTTGGAGGAACTGAAAACTAAGATATGAATGGATGCTTGTATACTGATATTTATAGTGGCATTATTCATGGTTGACAAGAGATGGGAACAGCTCAAATGTCCACCAATGCATGAGTGGATGCACAACCTGTGATATATAGATACAGTGGAATATTTTGCAGCTGTAAGACAGTATAAGTCATGGAGCATATAACAACATGGATGAACCTTGAGGATGTTATGTTCTGTGAAATTAGCCAGAAATAAGTGAACGTATTCTGTATGGTCACACTAATATGAGCTAATATTAATAAGAAAACTTTGAGAGCTAAAGCTGAGAACACAGATTATTAGGAGATAGAAAGAGGGTTGATAACTGGAATTTGATGCTGAAGAAGTATAGAATATTCAACAGGATTGATTGTGTAGATCTGGAAATGGATAGCACATTATTCTGTGATGGTAGCATAATACTGTAAGTACACAGAATGAAGAAGACTGTGAGTACATTGAAAGAGGAATGCTAGAGGCATGTATGTCACCAGAAGGAAATATAGAAGATAAAGACTGGGATTATATAAGTTCATGAAACCTAGAATAGTCAATATTATTGATTAAATGTTCAAATAAAAATATTTTTACATGAGGTAGAACAAATGAATGTCAACATTGATAGGAGTTAAAATGGGATGGTGTCTGAGAAAAATATAATCAAAGCAACCTAGACTCTACAGCTAACAGTAGCATTGTATTATGCTTCCATTAATTGTAAAAAAAAACAATATACCAAAACTAAATATCTCTAAGGAGCCATAATGGAGGGGCATGGGATTATTGATGTCAGTGTTGTTGGCTGGAATGTTTACTTTATTTTATTTTATTTTTATTTTTTCTATTCTTATTTTAATTTTTGGAGTAATGAATATATTCAAGGACTTATCATGGTGATGAATGCACAACTTATGATGACTGTGAGTACTGGTAATTGTACTTTATGTGAATACATCTCTGTAAAATTGCAGGCTCAAAAATAAACAGGGTGATGAATGCACAACTCTGTGATGATAATGTGAACACTGTGGGTAATTGTATTTTATATGACCATATCTCTGTAAAATTGCAGGCTCAAAAATAAACAGAGGGATACAGTGCTATAGAAAATGTGGACAGGTGGATGTACCTGTTCACTCTTGGTGGAGAAATAGAATGTTGCAACCCTCCTGAGGGCATTATGGTGGTTCCACAAAAAATTAAGTATCATGTTACCATAAGGTACTACAACCCCATTTTGTGTATAAACTTGGAAGAACTGAGAGCAGGGATATGAATGGACTTTTGCACACTGCTGTTTGGGAGGCAGTATTCTTGATTTGCAATGGATGGTGGAGGCCTAAGGGAACATCAAATAATGAACAGAATGGTGGACTGTGGTGTATGCATACAATAGAATATTGAGTGGCTGCAAGAGGGAATGAAGTTGTGAGGCATGCAACTAAGTGAAGGGACATTGAGAGCATCATTTTGAGTGAAATAAACCAGAAACAAAAAGACTAACATTGTAATGCCTCACCAATATGGACTAACTATAACGTGCAAACTCTGAGAATTGAATCTTAGAGCATAGGTTGTCAGAGGAAGGCTTCTTGTAAATGTCCCTAGATTGTAAGCTCTTACAGCAGTCACATCTATTCTTGGGTTGTAAACGTTATTTCTAAATTCTGAGATGCTGAGCTCTTTGTGTATAACCTGTTCTGTCTCTGGAGGTTCAGGTAACTGTGGAAACTTTAGACTAAGAGCTAGATTTTGGCATCTATGAATGTCAGTATTACACCATACAGCCTCTGTTAAAAAAGCCAAAAAAGAGTTAAGAATTCCATTAGAGTTATGGATGAAGTGGATCTGGTTAGGATTAAGGCAAATCAGAATAAATGGTAAAGGATGATATTGACATTGTTTTAAAACTTCAATTTCTGTGTGAGACTAAATGAAGAGATGTTTATTTGGGGCAAAAACTATACTTTCTGTTGCACATTATGTAATTTCACTTGTATGGTCAGTTTATTAAAACATAATAATTACATCCATCATTAAATGGAATCTTAAATAGGGAGTGAGATCTGGTTGTTTTGTACAGGTTAGTATGAAATCCCAATACATCTAAAAATTATTTGTGGAGAGAATAAAAATGTATTTGCAAAGCTCCCTTGAGGGGCTCAGGGGAAAATGTGGAAATATTAAACTTCCCCACCTGGGGAATTACTTATATTCTCACAAGCAATGGGGACTACCAATTTAGAAGGCCAAGACCTTGATCTTGGTGTTTGCCCTTATGAAGCTTGTTACTGCAAATAGAGGCAAATCCTACTTATAGTTGTGCCTGAGTCACTCCCAGAAAACTGTTTTTGGTGCTCAGATGTGGTCTTTCACTCTAAGCCAACTCATCTGGTAAACTCATCACCCTTCTCCCTATGTGGGACATAACTCCCAGGAGTGTAAATCCCCCTGGAAAAATGGAACATGAGACGAGCCTGGACCTGGCATTGTGGTGCTGAGAAAGACTTCTTGACTGAAAGAGAAAAAAATGAAACAAAATAAGGTTTGAGGACTGAGAGATTTCAAATGATGTTGAGAGATCCTCTCTGAAGGTTATTATTATGTGTTGTATATTTATCCCTTTTTGTTTTTAATGTATTGGAATATCTAGAAAAAAATACCTGAAATTATTGAACTGCCACTCAGTAGCCTTGATTCTTGAAGGTGATTGTATAACTATATAGCTTACATGGTGTCTAGGTGATTGTGAAAACCTTCTGTTTCACACTCCCTGTATCCACTGCAAGGACAGATAAGCACAAAAATGGGGTAAAAAAATAAATGAATATTGTCATGGGGATATGGGTCATGGGATATTTTGGGTGTTCGTTTTTACTTGTATTTTTATTATTTTTATTTTTTTGGAGAATGAAAATGTTAAAAATTGATTGTAGTGATAAATGCACAACTATAAGATAGTAGTGTAAATGATTGTATACTATGGATGATTGTATGCTATGTGAACATATCTCAATAAAACAATTTAATATAAAACATTTTACTACCATCATAAAAATTCATACCCCAACTTTTTCATCACCATATAGACTCTGCACTCATTAAACAGCAAATCTTCTCCTTTGCCTTGGCCACTGGCCCCTGTAATCTATGAGTCTCTATGAAACTTGCTTTATTGCCACCCCTACCCTAGAAGTAAAATACAGAGAAACAAGACAAAAGGAGTTCAAGACAACACTATGTAATTTACTGCTAACCAGTATGAAATACAAAGAATAAAATTGGATAAATGGTGGATAAATATATATCTAGGCTAAATTTTTCCCTCATTTTTGCTGTCCATATTGTTTAAGGTGTATCTTCCTTTGTCTCTCTATGTCCAAACACATTCCTTAGAGCTGCCCAACCACCATGGAGACAAAATTCCTGCTTACAAGCTTTTCTGATGTGTGGGAGCCCAGAGTCTTATATGCTATGCTATTCCTTCTGATGTACTTGGCAACACTGATGGGCAACTTTCTTACTGTCATCATTGCCACCCTTGACAAGAAACTTCATACTCCCATGTACTTCTTCCTTAGGAATCTGTTAGTGTTGGACATGTGTTACACTTCTTTCATGGTACCCAAGAACTGTGTCATCTTCCTGCTTGACAACAGGGTGATATCCATGTTTGGATATGCAGCTCAGGTCTTCCTTGTGAATCTATTTGCTACACTAGAGCTCTTGCTACACAATATCATTACTGGTGACTTCTATGTGGCCTTTTCCAGCCCATGCAGTGATAATGAACCTGCATGCCTGTGTCCAGATAACAATATCCTCTGTACTCAGTAGTGTGCTCAACTCTGGATTCCACACTGGAAACACACTCTGGCTGCCCTTCTATCAGTCCAATGTGGTCCATCAGTTCTTCTGTGACATCTGCTCTCTGCTGAAACTCTCATTCTCTGACACTTTAAGCAGTGAAATTTTAATTTTTATGTGTGCAGTGGTGATTACTGATGGTTGCTTTGCCTTCATCATCATATCTTATATTCACACATTTTCTACTGTGCTCAAGTTTCTAAGAAGAGGAGGGTGAAGAAGGGCCTTTTCCATCTGTGTTCCTCATATCATTGTGGTGACTGTCTTTGTCAGCTCAATAGCTGCTGTATACATGAAGCCAACCTCTAAATCTCTCACAATTCTGGACATCACTGCCTCTGTGTTCTATTCTATAGTCCTTCATTTCTTGAATCCTGTTTTGTATAGTCTTAGAAACAAGCATATAAAGGAGGTTCTAAAGATAATTCCATACAAAAAGCTTTATTCAGGAAAGTGACAAAAATTATTTTGAGATTCCCTTGTTGTTGTGGTGAGTTACCAAATGCTTCAAAATTAACCTTATTGCCTGTTTCCAATTTGAGGGTTCCTAACATGAGTTCTAAAGGATGCACATTGTATTATGTGTTCACATAGAAACAACACAAACATATTTCATTTTCAGGTATCCCCTCCAATAATTCCACATATGCTGATGCCTGAAGCATCACTGCTCACAGCTATTTTCAAAAGTCTATATGTTAAATAGCTTGCTCTACAAATATTCTCATTACAACAAAGGAATATAATTATAGAAGTTATATATTCATCTTGTCTGCTCTATTTGTGCAATCATAAAACAGAGTCATTTACTCATTCATTATTTTAAGTTACAAATAAAATGTAAATAATTATATATTTTATCTTAATAAAACAGGAACATCAGATGAATGTGTGCTTGGTAAGATCAATATTATTTCATCTTGTTTTTCATCATATGGAAGGACAGATTTTCAATAAAAACATTTTGCTCAAAACAAAATATTATTTGCAAACTTTTTTACAGTGGTACATATAGAAAATTTAGGGTTAAGATTATTTGTTAGTAGGTGTCAATATGCTCATGACAAGAATACAAAAATAGGGTAAATATATCTCCCTATCAATTATAAAGCTTCTGATTCATTGTTTTATTTTATTTAGAAAATAATATGAGGGGAATATGAATTTAAGTAGAGCTTCATATAGGATTGCTATATATGAGAGTCCAGAACCTCCACATTAATGCTTGATGTAAGCATAGTAATCTCTACTGAGTGAAAAAATAATTAGCCTTATTTGAAAAATATATCCAAAACTTATGCAATATTTCATATTGCCATATTCAGTGTCTTGGTCTATAAATTGGGAACACTCTCACACTAATTAAAACATCAATTCCATTGTTATTAATTCTAAGGTATTTATCATGACAGTGTGCTGACATGATTAATTGATGAAAACTCATGCTTCACAAGCTTATGCTTTGTGTTTTGTTTTTTATTGCAGAGCATTTGCAATAAAATGATTCTATATCTAACATACATAAGTATGCATTTATCCATTATCTATATTTGTAACTTTAGAAATGCATTGTTTAGCTAGTAGTGTGTAACATTAAAATAATTTTAAATAATAACAGCAAAATAAATTTAAATACAAGTTCATTTATATTTTCTACAATATACCCTAAACAATGTATATCCTGACTATGTGCAAGCACAATCTAATTTGAAGGCCAATGCCCTAACACAAACAGACATCTTTATATTTACAATTTAAAATGCCATTTTTAAATATTAATTGAACAAGATGGTATGACAACTTTGTACACAAAAAAACATAGCATGACACTGTATGAAACAAAAATTAAGAGAATGAAGCAAAGAAATGGAAAATGGTATCATATTTAAACAGTTTAAGAGATGGCTCATAAAAACATGAAAGCATAATATAAAAATTAAGGAAACATATATTAGAACAAAACAATTTATCAAGTTGACTAGTTGATATTGTAGAACACATATCACAAAATTTTCTACTACATATTATTTTCAAATGCACATGGAACATTCACCAAATAGCCCATATGGTGAGCTAAAAGTAAAGTTTCCTCAACTTTCAAAAGACTGACCACATTCAGAACACAATCATTTACCTCAGGAGTTAACAGAGAGAGAGGGGAGGAATCAAAAACCTGCTACTATAATTGTTCATACGTCTATTTCTCCATGCATTTCTATCAGTTTGCTTCATGTATTCAGAAGCTATGTATTTTGTTGTATAAAAAATTAGCATGTTTATGTTATCTTGTTTGACTGATCCATTAATTGCTAAGGAATTACCTTCTTTACCCCTGGAAATAATCTTTGCTCTAAAATCTACTTCATATTACTCTTAACATCTACAGTTTATTTTTTATATTTTGAATATCTATGTGTCATTATGTTTAAACTGCATTTTTGAAGGCATCAGAAAATTGGGGCTTAGAGAATGTCTGCTTTTTAATTGTGTTGTTTGACTATGATTATTGCTATATTTAGGTATAATTATATCATATTGCTACTGTTTTTGTCCACCTGATACTTATTCTCTTACTCCACATTTAGGTCTTCATTTTTATTGTCTATATATACCTCCTTTATTGGTTTGTTAGCTATAGTTCTTTGCTATCAAATGCTGATTTATGCTTTATGGCTTATCATATATGAGCATAACACATGATAGTCTAATGTCACTTGATATTATACAATTTCACAGATAGTATAAGACATTTCCTATATTATACTTTGGATAGTAATATATTTATCATGCTTTTCAATAATATATATTTTAAACCCCATAGCTGATTTATTATTTCTATGTAATTGATTATTTTTCCAGCATTGTTAATAACATAATAATCCTAAATAATTTTATATATATATACATATATATATATATATCCGCACACACACACCATTTCTGGTGAAATTCATTCCTTTATTTATATCATTATTTGCAACCTACATCATCATGCTTTTCCTTAAAGATTCCTTTTATGTTTCTTTTAATTTGGGTTTTGTGGTAATGTATTATTTCAACTTTTTATATCAGCAGAATTGTTTTTTTATCTACATTTTTAAGAGAAAAATTTTATTGGATATAATCCTTTGTTGACTTTTTCCCTTTCATTTACTTAAAGAAGTTTTAACATTGCCTTTTCTCTTTGTTTCCTTTTAGAAATCTATTGTCATCTTTATCTTGGTTACTCTGTACTTAATGATCTCCCTCCCTGGAAACTTTTACTACTTTCTGTTTATCACTGATTTTAAGGAATCAAATTTGATGTGCCTTTTTGTAGTTATCTTCATTCTTCTTTAACTTCAGCTACACTGAGCTTCTTTTATCTGTGGTTTTACAGATTCTTATCATATTTGGAAATATTTCAGCCAGGTTTTCTTCAGTATTTTTCATTCCACAACCCATTTTTTCCTTCAGATACACCAATTATGCATGTCATCAGTTATTTGAAGATGGCCTAAAATACTCATACTCTTAATAATATTTAAATCCATTATATTTCAGAGTTTCACTTCAGATATATTCAAATGCAGTGACTTCAAGTTCATTAATCATTTCTTCTGAAATGTGTAATCTAATTAATCCAATCCATGCAATTTTCATTTCACATGTTGCAATTTTTGTCTCAAGAAGTTTAATTTGGGTCTTGTTTTTTATCTTCTATGACTCTTAACTTTTTGTACCTATGGCAATGGGTTATAATAACCTTATAAATTAACTTCTTTGCTTATTCTAACATATATCTCAGTTCTGATTGATTTTTATTCATTAATTATTACCCTCATCATATGTTTGATTTTCTTGTTTGTGTGTATGTGTGTATGTTCATGGTAATCCTTGACTGGATGTTGGATATGGTGGATTTTGCCTTTTTTTGTTATTGGATATATTAGAGCATTTTCAGAAAGAACTTTAAGTTACTTGAAAAAATATTCATCCTTTAGGGTGTTCTTCCAATTTTTTATTCTAGAACTAATTAACTGAGGCAAGATCTTTCTGAATATTCCATCAGATGCTGTCTCCTACATATGAGTCCTCTATCTGTGTAAAATTCATTCAAATTAGGCTAAGAAAATATAACCAAAATATTTTCAATGTTTTTTTTGTACTTATTTTCCTTTGTATGCCACATGGTCTCTTCAGGAACAAATCTTAAAATGAATAACTTGTTTTCCTGAGTAATTCAATTTAACCACTATGTGGCTTTATAGATGATAAATACCACAAAAAATCAAATGTGGCCAAAAGTCTAAAATCCCCACTGTGTCACCTAGAATTGGAGATTCCTGTTGAACTAAAATAAAAACTGTGGAATCTTTGTTGCAACTACCCATTTTACAGAAACAGAAATTAGAAAATGACTATGGAACAAATGGTAGAATTGCAATTTCCCTCACTTCCTTTAACTTTCACAGGAAGGTTAATGGCTAACCCCTAATTCTCCAATTTTTTTTAGAATTTCCTGATGATTTTTCCACCACAAAGATTACCATCTGTTTATGAATGACCACTGTTAAATGGTGCCCAATCTGTACTATAAAGACTTGCTATCAGGGTATTTCAACCAAACAAATTTGTTTGTCTCAATAAATGTTCTTGGATTTGCAGAACAAAAGTTGGTATTGGAGGCAGGGCAAGGTGGTAGAATGGTGAGGTGTGGAATTAAGTTACTCCTCTAGGACAGTTGGTAATTAGCCAGGAACTCTATTAAAAAAGAATTTTGTGGTCTCCAGTGACCAGTCACAAATCATACAGTACTCTGCAATAGACAAAGCAGATAAGATCACAGCAAAACCTGTAGGTTTATCAGGCCAGGTGTCTGCACCCATCCCACCCCAGTCCTAGTGGACTGTCATACAGCTGGCTCTCTGAGGGGAAAAAATCTGTTGGGAACAAGAAGGGGGTTCAACCCAGCCTCAATCACAGAATTATTTAACAAATTAATCAGTTAAATTTTGGAGTTGGCAGTGTTTGGGGTGCTGGAGAAGAACTGGGCTCCAGGAAGGGGGGAACATTAAAACAGATACCCAAGTAGGTTATCACTACATGGCTCCAAAAAGGCTGTTTTTATTCCTACATTTTGGCCCTTTTCTTCCTCTCTGACTCCTTATCTTTTTACATTTCAATAGCTCCCTGGAAAGGCAGAATTAAAGGTGTTGGAGAGTAACTATCCAGGTGAAAGAGTTAGCAGCCTGAAGTGAATATCTTTAGATACTCTACACTGAGACTGACAAAACTTGGTAGCTGGGGAAGGGATAAAAAGGGGATTTCTTGTTTTTCATTTTCTTTCCATTTTCCTTTTTTCTTTTTAAAATAACTATTCTAAGTAACTCTTTACAGAAAGCCTCATATATTTTCAACTGGTCACTTGACCCAGGCAATGGAGAGCTGAGATAGGTCTGACAGACAAAGCAATAAACCTACTGGGGGAGACAATTCCCTAAAGGATATAACTTCCCCAAGAAAAGGGGAGATTTGTCAAACTTGAGTGGCAGTCCTCCTCCAAGGAATACAGACCTCAGGGGTTGGAAAACAGAAACCAGATTCAGTCATGTCCCTGGCAGGGACCAAGTCAGCAGAGAACTAAATGTACTGCACATCTTTACACTGATGGGTATCTGATGGCCTGAAATCATCACCTGATGGATATGATAGGGAAAGCATAATGAATACAGGCCTCAAAGGAGGGCCTTATTCTCAGGGAAATTCCATATTCTCCTCCTGAATCCTGAGCCTCAATGGACTGGGGAAACATGATTAGGGTCAATCATATCTGAGGAGACCCTCTCACAAAATTTTTGCTTAGAGACAGGCAAGAAACAGAAAAACAAGAGGTGAAGAATCCTGACCAACTAAATAGAAGCTAAGGTAGAGGTCTAGAATAAGTTGTACTAAACACAGAAGGATAGAGAACAAAACCAATACAGAAGAAAACCCCAGGTAAAAGATTGAAAATGAGCTCCAGAATAAACTAATCAAGAAAGTCAGATGTCCAGACAGTTTAAGATAATGAGCCATATTGGGAAACATGAAAATATGGACCAGCAAAAGGAACAAACTAATATTTCAACTGAGATATAGTAATTGAGACAAATAATTAAACATGATCAAGCAAATCTCTTAAATCAATTCAATGAACTGAAGGAAGATAAGGCAAAGAGATGAAGGATATAAAGAAGACACTGGATGAACATAAAGAAGAATTTGTAAGCTTTAAAAAACAAATGGCAGAACTTATAGGAATGAAAGGCACAATAGAAGAGATGAAAAACACAAGAGAGGGATACAGCAGCAGATTTGAACAGGCAGAAGAAAAAATCAGTGCATTGGAAGGTAAGACATTTGAATTCATACACATGAAAGAACAGATAGGGAAAAGAATGGAAAAATATGAGCAGGGTTTTAGGGAGCTGAATGACAACGTGAAGAACATGAATATACATGTTATGAGTATTCCAGAAGGAGAAGAGAAGGTAAAATTGGCAGAAAGAAAGAATAACAGAAGAAATACTCACATAAAATTTTTCCCAACCACTTATGGAAAGACAGAAAATTACAGATTCAAGAAGTACAAAAGCATACCCTAAAGAGAATAGAAACCCAATAGACCTACTCCAAGACCACTGACTGATCGATTGTCTGATGTCAAAGACAAAGGGAGAATTCTGGAAGCATCAGGGATAAAATTAATATCCTAATATTAAAGGAAAGCTTGATAAGACTATGTACACATTTCTCCATGGAAACCATGGAGACAAGAAGGCAGTGTATGCAATATTTAAGATACTGGAAGGGAAAAAAAACTTGCCAACCAAGAATTTCCATGTCAGGCAAACCTGTCCTTCAAACATGAGGAAGAGATTAAAATATTTTCAGGTAAACAGACATTAGGATAAATTGTGAATAAGAGACCAGCACTACAGGAAATACTAAAGGGAGTGCTGCAGGTTGATAGGGAAAGACAGGACAGAGATGTTAAGGGATGAGTGCAGAAAAGAAGATTACCAGGAAGGGTAAAAGGAGAGAGAGACAAAAAATAAGATGTGACATATAAAATCCAGAAGACAAAATGCTAGAAGAAAGTATTGCCTTTATTGTACTAATATTGAATGCTGATGGATTAAAGTCCCCAATAAAAAGATATAGACTAGAAGAATGGTTTAAAAAACAGGACCTGTCTATATGCCACCTACATGAAATCTACTTTGGACACAAGGACAAAAATAGGCTGAAAATAAAAGGTTGGAGAAAGATATTTCACAAAAACAACAAGAAAAAAGTGGAAGTAGCAATATTAATATCAGATAAATTATACTTCAAAATAAACCAATTAAGAGAGACACAGAAGGACACTATACATTAGTAAAAAGGTCAATTCATCAAGAAAAGATAATGATCACAAATATTCATGCACCAAGCCAGAGTGCCCCAAAATGCATGAAGCAAACACTGATAACACTTAAAGAAGAAATAGATACCTCTACAATAATTGTTGGATACTTCAATACACCACTTCTATCAAAGGATAGAACATCTATACAGAGGATCAATAAGGAAATGGAGATGTTGAATTGTACAATAAATGAATTAGACTTGTCAGACATTTCTAGAGCACTACATGCCACAACAGCAGGATACACATTTTTTTTGCAAGTGTTCATGGAATATTCTCTAGGATAGACCACATGTTGGATCAGAAAGCAAGTATCAACACTTTTAAAAGTACAGATATTTTACAAAACACTTTATCAAATCATACTGGAATGAAATTGGAAATAAATAAGAGGGAGAAGTTCACAAAATTCACAAATACATGGAAGATAAAGAAAACACTATTAGAAAACCAGTGGGTAAAGGAAGAAATTATAAGAGAAATTAGTAAATCCTAAAGCCAATGACAGTGAAAACACAACACATCAAAATTTCATGGAGGATTTGATAGCAAAGGTTGCTGCTGACAGGGAAATTCATTGCCAAATCTCGCCCTACATTTTAAAAGAAGAAGAAAGAGCAAAAATCTAAGGATATTAACTGCTCTCCTTGAGAGAATTAAAGAAAACAGCAAAACTAACTCCAAAGCAAACGGAAAGAAAAATAACAAAGATTAGGGAAGAATAATGAATGAAATTAATGAAATTGAAGACAGGAATACAGTAGGCGAGAATTAAAAAAACAGGAATTTGGTTCTGATGAGAATATCAATAAACTTGATGGACCCCCACCTAAGCCTAAGAGAGAGGGAGGGAGGGAGGGAGGGAAGGAGGGAGAGAGAGAGAGAGAGAGCCAATGCAAACTACTACAATCAGAATGGGAAAGGAGATATAAATATGATCCTGCAGAAATAAAAGATACAATAAGAAGGTATTATAAGCAACTATATGCTAATAAATGAGACACATTAGTCAAAATGGGCACTTCCTAGAAAGCATAAAGAACCAATATTGACTGCAGAGGAAATAGCCTCAGCAAAACATCAAAAGTAAAGTGATTGAGTCAGACATTAGAAACTCCCAAAAAATGTATATAGCCAGGACCCAGATGTCTTCACAAGTGAATTCTATCAGCATTCAATAAAGAATTAGTACCAATACTGCTCAAAATCTTCAAAAATTGAAGAGGAAGGGAAAGCTACATAACTCATTCTATGAAGCCTGCATCTCCCTAATACCAAAGTCAGACAAAGATACTTCAAAAAATGAAAATTATAGACTAATCAATTTAATGAACATAGATGCAGAAATCCTCAACAAAATAGTCTCAAATTGAATCTAGCAGCACATTAAAAGAACTATACATCATGACCAGGTGGAATTTATTACTAGTATGCAAGGCTGGTTCAACACAAGAAAATCAATTAATGTAAGGAATCACATCAATAAATCAAAACAGAAGAATCACATGCTCATCCTGATTGATGCAAAAAAAGAATTTGACAAAATTCAACATACTTTCTTGATGAAAACAGTTCAAAGGATAGGAATAGTTGGGGACTTTTTCAATTTGATAAAGGCAATATATGTAAAACCCACAACTAACATCATACTCAATGAGGAAAAACTGAAAGCTTTCCGTCTAAGATCAGGAACAAGACAGAGAGGTCCACCGCCACATTTCATATTCAACATTGTGCTGGAAGTTCTAGCTTGAGCAATTAGGAAAGAAAAAAATGAAATCATCCAAATGTCAGTGGAAGAAGTAAAACTTTATTTGCAGATGACATGATTCTATAGGTAGAAAATCCAAAAAAAACTACAGCAAAGCCACTAGAGCTAATTACAGAATACAGCAAAATGGCAGGATACACGATCAACATGCAGATTCTCTAGTCCCTATACACAAGTAATGTGTGACAAGAGGCGGAAACCAAGAAAAATAATCCATTTACAATATTAACCAAAAGAATCAAATATTTAGGAATAAAATTAAACAAGGCCTCAAAAGATGTATAGAGAGAAAAGTATGAGAAACTGCTACAAAAAAAATTGACAGGACCTAAAAACCATACCATGTTCATCAATTGGAACACTAAAGTTAGTTAAGATGTCAATTCTACCTAAACTGATTTATAGACTCAATGCAATGCCAATTAAAACACCAACAGCTTAATTTGCAGAAATGTAAAAACAAATAACTGAATTTATTTGGAAGAGCAAGTTGCCCCAAATAATGAAAAGTATCTTGAGAAAGAGGAACAATGTGGGAGGTCTCATACTACCTGATTTTGAAATGTATTACAAAGCTACAGTGGACAAAACAGCATGATACTGGCATAAGGATAGATATACTGACCAATGGAATTGAATTTAATATTCAGAAGTAGACCCTCACATCTATGGAGAGTTAATCTTTGATAAGGCAGTAAAACCAATGCAACTGTCACAGAGCAGGCTCTTCAATACTTTGTGTTTGGATAACAGGATATCCATTTATAAAAGAATGAAAGAGGATGCCTATCTCATACCTTATACAAAAAAAAACTTCAAAATGTATAGAAGACCAAAAAATTAGCACTAAGATCATAAGATTCTTAGAAGATAATGTAGGGTAATGTCTTGAAGATCTTGTGATACAAGGTGGTTTCCTAGACCTTAAACCCAAAGCATGAGCAAGTAAAGAAGAAATAGACAAATGGGATCTCCTCAAAATTAAGAACTTTTGTATATCAAAGAATTTGTCAGAATAGTAAAATGGCAGTCTATACAATGGGAGACAATATTTGGAAATCACATAACAGATAAGGGTTCAATATATCAAATATATAAAAGGATCCTAAAATTCAACAACAGAAAGTAAAACAAACTAACTAAAGATGAGCAAAAGACTTGGACAGACACTTTTCTGAAGAAGAAATACAAATGGCTCAGAAACATATTTTACAAAATGCTGAACTTCATTAGCTATTAGGGCAATGCAATTTGAAACCACAATGTGATATCACCTTACACCTGACAGAATGTCCATTATCCAGAAAACAAAATTACAAGTGCTGGAGAGGATGTTGAGACAGAGGCACACTTATTCACTGTTGGTGGGAATGCAGAGTGTTTCAACCACTCTGGAAGATAGTGTGGCAGTTCCTCAGGAAGCTAAGTATAGATTTTCCATATGACCCAGATATTCCATTATAGGTATATAATCAGAACTGAAAGTTAAGACACAAACACATTTGTAAACCAATGTTTACAGCAGCATTATTCATAATTGCCAAGAGATGGAAGCATCACAAATGTCCATCACCAGATGAGTGGATAAACAAACTGTGGTATATACACACAATGGAATATTATAACTCTGTAAGCCAGAAGAAAGTCATGGAGTATGTAATAATGTGGATGAACTTTGAGGATGTTATGTTGAGTTAAGTTAGCCAAAAACAAAAGGACAAATACTCTATGGTCTCACTAATATGAGCTAATATTAATGAGAAAACATTGAGAGTTAAAAGCTGATAACACAGGCTATCAGGAGATAGACAGTGGGTAGAGATTGGGCATTTGATGCTGAAGGACTACAGAAATATTCAACAGGATTTCTTCCATAGATCCAGAAATAAATAGCATAATAATGGATGATGGTAGCACAATATTTTAAGTACACTGAACAAAGGTGTCTGTGAGTTAAACTGAAAGTGGAGGGCTAATGGCATGCATGACACCAGAGATTAAAATAGACAATAAAGACTGGTAGTGTATAAATTAGAAAAAACTGGAGTTGTCAGTGATTTTGACTAAATGTACAAATATAAAAATGTTTTTCTTGTGAGAGAACAAATGAATATCAACCATGCAAAGTGTTGAAAATTGGATGGTATTATGGAAAAGTATAATCAAAGCAAACTGGAGACTATAGTCAACAGTAGCATAGTAATATGCCTCCATTAAATGTAACAAAGGCAGTATACCAAAGCTAAATGTGCATGAGAGGGGAATAAAAGGTAGGGATATGGAATTCTTCATATTGATATTGTTGTCTGACCTTACTACTATATTGTCCTGTATGATATTTTATTTTTCTTTTTATCATCTTTTTTATTCTTAAAAATTTTTTCATAGTAATCAAACTGTTCAAGTGCCAACTCTGGTGAAAAATGCACAACTATATAATTATACCATGAACAACATATTGTACACTTTGGATAATTATATGGCATGTTAATACATCTCTATAAAATTGTAGAAAGATATAAATAAGGATAAAAGTGTTGGAGAATACATGGAGAGAGGGATGTACCTATTTACTGTTGGTGAGGAGGCAGAATTGTGTAGCCTTTCTGGTGGACAGTGTTGTGACTTCAAAAGAAGCTGTGCGTGTGGGTGCCATAAGATCCTGCAACCTATTATGGAGTATATAAATGGAAGATCTGGAAGCAGAGACATGAATCAATATTTGCACATTGGTGTTTATGGAGGTAGTATTCATGATCTGCAACAGGTGGACTTGGCCTTAGGATACATCAACTGAGGAACAGAATGGTGAACTGTGGTGTATGCATGTAATGGAATATTGAGCAAATTCTAGAAGGATTGAAGGTATGATACATGCATTGATGTGAAAGGATCCTCTAGACAGCATTTTTAGTAAAGTATGCCAGAAACAAAGGCAAACATTTCATGCCTCAGCAATATCTACTAACTGCAATGTGTAAACTCTGAATTGAAACTTAGAGCACAGCTTACTGTAATGGTCCCTAGATGGTAAGCTCCTACAACAGTCACATCTATTGCTGAATAGTAATGGTTATTTCCAAATTCTGAGATGCTGATCTCTTTGTGTATAACCTGATCAATCTCATGAACATTGAGTATATGTGTGACCCCTGAATCTCAGAGCTAGAGCTCAGCATATATGAATGTCAGTATTAGCACATTTAGTAATAGTTTAAAAAGCTGAAAAAGATTTCAGACTTCAATTAGAGATATGAATGAAGCCGATCTGGTTAGGACATGGAAAATAGGGCCAAAAAGTAAAAGATGATACTGACCTTTTAATGATTTGTACACTGTATGATTTTTTCTAATTTTAGTTTTTATTGAGATTGTTCACATACCACACAATTAAATGAAGATCCAAAGTGTACAATCAATTATCCCTGGTACTCTCATACAGCTGTGCAACCATCATAATTAATTTTTGTTCAATTTTTAGAACATTTTCAATACTCCAGAAAAGAAGTAAAGACATAGAAGCACAAAACAAAAGGAAACTCAAATCCTCTCATATCCCTAAACACCCACCTCCATTGTTGACTCATAGTATTGGTATAGTACAATTGTTACTGTTTATGAAATAATATTGAAATAGTATTAACTGTAGTATATAGATTGCAATAGATATATATTTTCCCTATATGTCCCTCTATTATTCACTTCTAGTTGTATTGCTGTACATTTGTTCTGGTTCATGGAAGACATTTCTAGTATTTGTACAGTTAATCATGGACATTGCCCACCATAGGATTCAGTTTTATATATTCCCATCTTTTGACCTCCAACTTTCCTTCTGGTGACATATATGACTTTGAGCTTCCACTTTCCACCTCATCCATACAACATTCAGCACTGCCAGTTATTCTCACAATGTGCTACCATCACTTCTGTTCATTTCCAAACATTTAAGTTCATCCCAGTTAAACATTCTGCTCGTACTAAGCAACCACTACCCATTTTTAGCCTCATTCTATATCTTGGTAACTTATATTTCATGTTTTTGAGTTTACATATTATAATTACTTCCTATCGGTGAGACCCTGCAAAATTTGTCCTTACATGACTGGCCTATTTCACTTAGTCTATTGCCCTAAAGGTTTCATCAACCCATTTTTTAAAGATGGTTTTGTTCACACCCCATGCAGTCCATCATATGTAAACAATCAATGCTTCCCTGTAAAGTCATATATTTATGTGTTCACCACCCTCACCACTATCTATATAAGGGCATCTACATTTCTTTCACAAAGCAGGAGGAAGATTAAAAGAAGGTAGAGAGGCAAAAGAAAATGAAAAAAGAAAGAGGGAAAAAAGAAAAAAAAACAATAACAGCTAGGAAGCAGCAAAAGAAAAAATAACCTTAGATCAAAGTAGGATATAGTCAGACAACACCACCAATGTCAAATGTCTCACACCCCTCTGCAATCCCCCATCTTATCTGCATTTACCTTGGTATATCAACTTTGTTACACTAAAGGGAGCATAATACAATGATTCTGTTAATTATAGTCTCTAGTTTACATTGATTGCATCCCTCCCCTAATGCCTCCCCATTTTTAACTTCTTGAAAGGTTGACATTCACTTGTTCCCCCTTGTCAAAGAACATATTTGCACATTTTATCACAATTGTTGAACACTCTAGGTTTCACCAAGTTACACTGTCTGTATTTATCTTCCCTCCTTTCTTCTGTTGTCCCACAGCCTCCCAACTTTCCTCTTTCAACAATATTCATAATTATCTTTGTTTAGTGTACTTACATTGCTGTGCTACCATCTTCCATAATTGTGTTAAAAACCTCTCACTCCTGTTTTCTCCTATTACTCTGTAGTTCTCTCTTTAGTATTCCTGTAGGGTGGGTGTCTTGTTCACAAAGCCTCTAATTGTTTGTTGGGAAATATTTTGAGCTCTCCCTCATATTTGGGCAGTTTTGCTGGACATAGGATTCTTGGTTGGCAGTTTTTCTCTCCAGTATCTTAAATATATTACACCACTTCCTTCTTGCCTCCATGGTTTCTGCTGATATACCTGCACATAGTCTTATTAAGCTTCCTTTGTATGTGATGGATCAGTTTTCTCTTGCTGCTTTCAGGATTCCCTCTTTGCCTTTGATGTTTGATAATCTGATTTTTAATTGTCTAGGTGTAGGCCAATTCAGACCTACTCTGTTTGCAATATAATGCACTTTTTGGATCTGTAATTTTATGTCTTTCAAAAGAGATGGGAAATTTTCATTGATTATTTCCTCTATTATTACTTCTGCCCCTTTTCCCTTCTCTACTCCTTCTGGGACACCAATGCCATGTACACACCTGCATTTTGTTTTCTCCTTAGGTTCCCAGAGAAGTTGCTCATATTTTTCCATTCTTTTCTTTATCTGTTCTTTTGTGTGTAGGCTTTCATGTGTTTTGTTCTCCAGTTCCTGAGTATTTTCTTATGCCTCTTTAGAGCTGCTGTTGTATGTTTCCATTGTGCCTTTTGTCTCTTATGTTGTGTCTTGCATTTCCATAGATTCTGCTAATTATTTTTTGAACTTTTGATTTCTGCCTTATGTATGCCTAGTGTTTTCTTTATAGCCTTTATCTCTTTTGCCATATCTTCTCTAAACTTTTTGAATATATTTAGCATTATTTGTTTAAATTCCTGTAACTCAGTTGAAATGTAAGTTTGTTCCTCTAACTGGGCAATAACTTCATTTTTCTTAGTGTAGGTTCTAGTTTTCTGTTGTCTAAGCATCTGACCCCTGAGACCACCCCATTGAGGTTTTCCCAGACAAGAACAATCTCAGGTCACAAAAGGAGGAAATATTCAGTAACCAGTTTCCCTGATAGTGTGTCTTATAGCATTGACACAACCTGTGCTTTTCTTCCCAGCATGTGGTGACTGTCAGCATGTTACAGGCTGGTGTAAGAGGATGTGGATTATGGCTATCCTCCCCTAGGATCTGGGGTCTGGTTCTCAATGTAAGGCATGTAGTAGATCTGGGACCCTCCTCTTTCCTCTAGGGAAGCTATGCCCCTAGAGAAAGCCATTTTCATATAAATAGATTCTTTGTTTCTCTGACTCTGCTGTCTCCACCCATGTCTGGGTCAGAGTTCTGGGATCTCAAAATGGCTGCATCTGTCTCCACTGCAAAGCACCATGAGCTGAAAATGGCCAAGGCTTTCTCCACTGAGCCACCCAGGTTGACAGAGAGAGAAAGGGACAGAGTGCCTCCAGATTCATCCATTGGCCAGAGATAGCACCTGATCCTCTGAGCTCCACATCCTGAGACAGATATGTCCTCTGACTACCAAGGTCCATCATCACCAAAACTTCTGTCTGCTTGTTGGGGATTTGCTGTCTGTAATGAGTGGTTAACATTAAAACCCAAGTTGGATTTGGGCTGAGATATACTCACTTAGTTCAGAGGGTGCTGCTCTCTAGCACCATGAGGCTTCTGAGAGGTAGGGGCTCTCAGCTGTTGGTGCAGGTTCACAGTTTTTACTACAGATTTTATGCTGCAATCTCAGGTATTTCTCCCAATTCAGGTTGGTGTATGATGACCGGACAGTCACATTTCTCTCCCCACAGTTATTCCAGGTTATTTACTAATTTCCCTTTCATTTATGAATTGTTCCAGGGGGAGTAACTGGCTTCCACTCCTATCTATGCTCCCATCTTAACTTCTTCCCCTGACTGTGTTTAAGAATTCAACTTCCATGTGGGAACAAGGGAAGAGATGTATATTTGGTACAGAATCTATATTTTCTATAGTACACAAAGCAAGGTAACTTACCCAGTCAGCTTGTTCAAACACCAAAATTACATGGAACTTTGACTAGACGGTGGGCTCTGGTAGGGTTGTAGAGGTTAGGGTGAAATAATAACTCATCCCAAAGTAATTTGGGTGGAGAGTAGAGAGATATAGACTGTGCTCCCTGGCCTTGAGAATCTGGTGGGAATGCATAGGTGTTGGACATCCTCACCTGTGTTGTTGCTGATGTTCTCACAGACATTGAGGATTGACCATTTGATTCACTGCATCCTCTATCTTGGGGCTTGCCTTTGCGGGTCTTGTGGCTACAAAAGAGAGGCTGGACCTGCTTTTTATTGTGCCTGAGTTTCTTTCCATGAGTACCTCTTTGTTGCTCATATATGATCCTATCTCCCTAGATAAGCCAACTTGGCAGGTAACTCACTGCCATCCTCTTTTTTTTTTTTTTTTTTTTCAGAACGTTAAATAGCTTATCTGTTCTTCTTGGATTATTGTTCCCCCTTCCTTAATTGCTCTCTACTGCTAGTTCCCCTACATTCTACATTATAAACCATTTGTTTTACATTTTTCAAAGTTCACATTAGTGGTAGCATATAATATTTCTCTTTTTGTGCCTGGCTTATTTCGCTCAGCATTATGTCTTCAAGGTTCATCCATGTTGTCATATGTTTCACAAGATCGTTCCTTCTTACTGCCGTGTAGTATTCCATCATGTGTATATACCACATTTTATTTATCCACTCATCTGTTGAAGGACATTTGGGTTGTTTCCATCTTTTGGCAATTGTGAATAATGCTGCTATGAACATTGGTGTGCAGATATCTGTTCGTGTCACTGCTTTCCGATCTTCCGGGTATATATCGAGAAGTGCAATCACTGGATCAAATGGTAGCTCTATATCTAGTTTTCTAAGGAACTGCCAGACTGACTTCCAGAGTGGCTGAACCATTATACAGTCCCACCAACAATGAATAAGAGTTCCAATTTCTCCACATCCCCTCCAGCATTTCTAGTTTCCTGTTTGTTTAATGGCAGCCATTCTAACCGGTGTTAGATGGTATTTCATTGTGTTCTTAATTTCCATCTCTCTAATAGATAGTGAAGCTGAACATTTTTTCATGTGTTGATTGGCCATTTGTATTTCCTCTTCAGAGAACTGTCTTTTCATATCTTTTGCCCATTTTATAATTGGGCTGTCTGTACTACTGTCATTGAGTTGTAGGATTTCTTTGTATATGCAAGATATCAGTCTTTTGTCAGATACATGGTTTCCAAAAACTTTTTCCCATTGAGTTGGCTGCCTCTTTACCTTTTTGAGAAATTCCTTTGAGGTGCAGAAACTTCTAAGCTTGAGGAGTTCCCATTTATCTATTTTCTCTTTTGTTGCTTGTGCTTTGGGTGTAAAGTCTAGGAAGTGGCCGCCTAATACAAGGTCTTGAAGATGTTTTCCTACATTATCTTCTAGGAGTTTTATGGTACTTTCTTTTATATTGAGATCTTTGGTCCATTTTGAGTTAATTTTTGTGTAGGGGGTGAGGTAGGGGTCCTCCTTCATTCTTTTGGATATGGATATCCAACTCTCCCAGCCCCATTTGTTGAAAAGACCATTATGGCTCAGTTCAGTGGCTTTGGGGGCCTTATCAAAGATCAGTCGGCCATAGATCTGAGGGTCTATCTCCGAATTCTCAATTCGATTCCATTGATCTATATGTCTATCTTTGTGCCAGTACCATGCTGTTTTGGCAACTGTGGCTTTATAATAAGCTTCAAAGTCAGGGAGTGTAAGTCCTCCCACTTCGTTTTTCTTTTTTAGAGTGTCTTTAGCAATTCGAGGCATCTTCCCTTTCCAAATAAATTTGATAACTAGCTTTTCCAAGTCTGCAAAGTAGGTTGTTGGAATTTTGATTGGGATTGCATTGAATCTGTAGATGAGTTTGGGTAGAATTGACATCTTAATGACATTTAGCCTTCCTATCCATGAACATGGAATATTTTTCCATCTTTTAAGGTCCCCTTCTATTTCTTTTAGTAGAGTTATGTAGTTTTCTTTGTATAGGTCTTTTACATCTTTGGTTAAGTTTATTCCTAGGTACTTGATTTTTTTAGTTGCTATTGAAAATGGTATCTTTTTCTTGAGTGTCTCTTCAGTTTGTTCATTTCTAGCATATAGAAACATTACTGACTTATGTGCATTAATCTTGTATCCCGCTACTTTGCTAAATTTGTTTATTAGCTCTAGTAGGTGTATCGTTGATTTCTCAGGGTTTTCTAGATATAAGATCATATCATCTGCAAACAATGACAGTTTTACTTCTTCTTTTCCAATTTGGATGCCTTTTATTTCTTTGTCTTGCCGGATTGCCCTGGCTAGCACTTCCAGCACAATGTTGAATAACAGTGGTGACAGCGGGCATCCTTGTCTTGTTCCTGATCTTAGAGGGAAGGCTTTCAGTCTCTCAACATTGAGTTCTATGCTGGCTGTGGGTTTTTCACATATGCTCTTTATCATGTTGAGGAAGTTTCCTTCAATTCCTACCTTTTGAAGTGTTTTTATCAAAAACGGATGTTGGATTTTGTCAAATGCTTTTTCAGCATCTATTGAGATGATCAATTGATTTTTCCCTTTCGAGTTTTTAATGTGTTGTAATACATTGATTGTTTTTCTTATGTTGAACCATCCTTGCATGCCTGGAATGAACCCCACTTGGTCATGGTGTATGATTTTTTTAATGTGTCTTTGGATTTGATTTGCAAGTATTTTGTTGAGGATTTTTGCATCTATATTCATTAGGGAGATTGGCCGGTAGTTTTCCTTTTTTGTAGCATCTTTGCCTGGTTTTCGTATTAGATTGATGTTAGCTTCATAAAATGAGTTAGGTAGTGTTCCATTTTTTTCAATGTTTTGAAAGAGTTTGAGTAAGATTGGTGTCAGTTCTTTCTGGAAAGTTTGGTAGAATTCCCCTGTGAAGCCATCTGGCCCTGGGCATTTATTTGTGGGAAGATTTTGATGACTGATTGGATCTCTTTGCTTGTGATGGGTTGGTTGAGGTCTTCTATTTCTTCTCTGGTCAGTCTAGGTTGTTCATATGTTTCCAGGAAATTGTCCATTTCTTCTACATTGTCCAGTTTATTGCCATACAGTTGTTCATAATATCCTCTTATAATTTTTTTAATTTCTTCAGGATCTGCAGTTATGTCACCTTTTTCATTCATTATTTTCTTTATATGGGTCTTCTCTCTTTTTGATTTTGTCAGTCTAGCTAGGGGCTTGTCAATCTTGTTGATCTTCTCAAAGAACCAACTTTTGGTGATATTTATCCTCTCTATTGTTTTTCTGTTCTCTATGTCATTTATTTCTGCTTTAATCCTTGTTATTTCTTTTCTTCTACTTGGTTTAGGATTGGTTTGCTGTTCATTTTCTAGCTTCTTCAGTTGATCCATTAGTTCTTTGATTTTGGCTCTTTCTTCCTTTTTAATATATGCGTTTAGTGCTATAAATTTCCCCCTTAGCACTGCTTTTGCTGCATCCCATAGGTTTTGGTATGTTGTGTTCTCATTTTCATTCATCTCTATATATTTAGCAATTTCTCTTGCTATTTCTTCTTTAACCCACTGATTGTTTAGGAGTGTGTTGTTTAACCTCCAGGTATTTGTGAATTTTCTAAGTCTCTGATGGTTATTGACTTCTAATTGTATTCCATTGTGGTCAGAGAATGTGCTTTGAATAATTTCAATCTTTTTAAATTTATTGAGGCTTGTTTTATGTCCCAGCATATGATCTATTCTGGAGAAAGTTCCATGAGCACTAGAAAAGTATGTGTATCCTGGTGATTTGGGATGTAATGTCCTGTATATGTCTGTTAAATCTAATTCATTTATCAGATTGTTTAGGTTTTCAATTTCCTTATTGGTCTTCTGTCTGGTTGATCCATCTATAGGAGAGAGTGATGTGTTGAAGTCTCCCACAATTATTGTGGAAACATCAATTGCTTCCTTTAGTTTTGCCAGTGTTTCTCTCATGTATTTTGTGGCACCTTGATTGGGTGCATAGACATTTATGATTCTTATTTCTTCTTGCTGAATTGCCCCTTTTATTAGTATGTAGTGGCCTTCTTTGTCTCTCAAAACATCCCTGCATTTGAAGTCTATTTTATCTGAGATTAATATTGCTACACCTGCTTTCTTTTGGCTGTAGCTTGCATGAAATATTTTTTTCCATCCTTTCACTTTCAGTTTCTTTGTGTCCCTGTGTCTAAGATGAGTCTCTTGTATGCAACATATTGATGGTTCATTTTTTTTGATCCATTCTGTGAATCTATATCTTTTAATTGGGGAGTTTAATCCATTTACATTCAACGTTAAAACCGTGAAGGCATTTCTTGAATCGACCCTCTTATCCTTTGGTTTACGTTTGCCATATTTTTCCCTCTCTCTATTAATATCCTTTATTTTACCCATACCGAATCTCTTTAGTACTGAACCTTTCTCCAAGTCTCTCTGTCCTGTCTTTGTTTCTCTGTCTGTAGGGCTCCCTTTAGTATCTCCAGTAGGGCAGGTCTCTTGTTAGCAAATTCTCTCAGCATTTGTTTGTCTGTGAAAAATTTAAGCTCTCCCTCAAATTTGAAGGAAAGCTTTGCTGGATAAAGTATTCTTGGCTGGAAATTTTTCTCACTCAGAATTTTAAATATATCGTGCCACTGCCTTCTTGTCTCCATGGTGGCTGCTGAGTAGTCACTACTTAGTCTTATGCTGTTTCCTTTGTATGTGGTGAATTGCTTTTCTCTTGCTGCTTTCAGAAGTTGCTCCTTCTCTTCTGTGTTTGACAGTGTGATCAGTATATGTCTCGGAGTGGGTTTATTTGGATTTATTCTATTTGGAGTTCCCTGAGCATTTATGATTTGTGTATTTATGTTGTTTAGAAGATTTGGGAAGTTTTCCCCAACAATTTCTTTGAATACTCTTCCTAGACCTTTACCCTTTTCTTCCCCTTCTGGGACACCAATGAGTCTTATATTTGGACGTTTCATATTATCTATCATATCCCTGAGGTCCATTTCGATTTTTTCAATTTTTTTCCCCATTCTTTCTTTTATGTTTTCATTTTCCATTTTGTCATCTTCCAGGTCACTGATTCGTTGTTCAACTTCCTCTAGTCTTGTACTATGAGTGTCCAGAATCTTTTTAATTTGGTCAACAGTTTCTTTAATTTCCATAAGATCATCCATTTTATTATTTAGTCTTGCAATGTCTTCTTTTTGCTCTTCTAGGGTTTTCTTGATATCCTTTGTATCCCGTACTATGGTCTCATTTTTCATCTTTAGTTTTTTGAGTAGCTGCTCTAGGTGCTGTGTCTCTTCTGGTCTTTTGATTTGGGTGCTTGGGCTTGGGTTATCCATATCGTCTGGTTTTTTCATATGCTTTATAATTTTCTGTTGTTTTTGGCCTCGTGGCATTTACTGAACTTGATAGGGTTCTTTTAGGGTTTGTAGACCTATTGAAGTCCTTATCTCTAATTTATCAGATCTACAGCGTCGTGGAGTACACTTTCTCTAACTAACCAGCAGGTGGCATCCACGAGCCACCTGTTCTCCACAAGCCAGTTCTCCCCTGCTTAGCCTTTTTGGTGAGTGGGGGAGTGAGTCTTGTGGGGCCCAATTGGTGTACCAAGCTTGCGTGTGTAGTTGGTGTTGCCTGCCCTGTATGTGGGGCGTGTTTCTGGGCAGTCGGGGAGGGGGGGTGGCCCTAACAATCAAATCTCCCTGATGATCCTAGAGTTTTAAAGCTGGTGCAATAGTCTAATCCTTCAGTTCAGTCCTGCCACAGTTTGTCTCTGCCACTGACCCACAAGTCTTTGGTATTGGCGTATGGCTCCTGAGACTTGCAAGTGGGCCCCTCTTCCAGGCTGTGCACCCCGGGTCCTCTGTTGAGGGATGACTGTGCTATGTCACAGGTGAGTGCCATCCCCCCAGGGCAGTTCTGGGCTGCTGGGCTGTGTAGGGAAGCTCCCAGTCTGCTCAAATGATGGCTGAATGGGGCTTTGTTAATTCACACTGCTCCACCTTCCCAGCTCTGGGACAATCAGCTGAGGTTGCAGGGAAGGCTAATGTCCACGCCCAGTTTTGTGGTGTGTGCCTGTTATTTGAAGCACTTCTGTCACACTGGGTTGTCTGGGGCAGCTCTGGGCTATAGGGCTGGCGATGGGCAGGAGTGTTTCCTGTCCACCGGGATGGTGGCTGTGAGCGGACACCCCCCTTTTCTTGGGAAGTTGTGGTGTTTAGTAAATTTTCTCAGCCACTGGATTATTGCCTTTTGTCTCAGAGCTCTCTTAGTTCTGCTCTTGACTTGACGTGCCCAAATTGCAATTCTTTGAAGCTTTCTGTATTGGGCTTCTTAGAGTAATTGTTTTAGAAAAAGAAAAAAGGATTAAAAAAAAAAAAAAAAGGGCCCTCCTCAGAGATCTAATGGGTTATTGAAATGCTAATAGACAAAGCAACCGGGGCCATTAAGGAAAGGTCCACAGGGCAGAGAGATCAGCTTTTCTTTGGGATTTGCATATGCGCCTCAAGGCCTGAGCTCCGCCCTTCCCCTTTCTGTGTTCACCAGAACTCCAAAAATCCTCTGCTTTTATTTTGGAGTTTTTCATGTTTTTTTTTTTTTTTCTATGCCTGTCTCCTCTCTGCTGGGCTGGAAGCTCTCAGATTCTCTGGTGTCTGGTCTCAGTCTATCTGTGGTTGGAGTATGGATCAATAGAATGAGTTTCTGAGAAGGGCTGCCACTGCAGTTCTCCCTTCTCCTTGCCTGCCATCCTCTTTTGAGTGACCTGACTCCCAGGTGTGTAAATCTCCCAAGCAATGCAGGATGTGATACCTGGGAATGAACATGGTCCTGGCATTGTGGGATTGAGAACATCTTGACCAAAAGGGGGAAGCAAATTGAAACAAAATAAACTTTCCGAGGCTGAGAGATTTCAAATGGAGTCAAGAGTTCACTCTGGTGGGCATTCTTATACACTACATGGCTATCCCTTTTTAGGTTTTGTTGTGTGGGAATAGCTATAAATAAATGCCTGAAACTGTCTAACTGCAACCCAATAGCCTTGACTCTTGAAGATGATTGTGTAACTATGTAGCTTACAAGTGGTGATGATGTGACTGTGAAAACCAGGTGAATCACACTCCCTATATCCAGTTTATGGATGGATGGGTGGCAAAATGGGGACAAAAATGGAATGAAAAGTAGGGTGGAATGGGGGGATGATTTGGGTCTTCTTTTTAACTTTAATTTTTTATTCCTATTTTTATTCATTCTGGTGTAGGAAAATGTTCAAAAATAGATAGGGGTGAGGAATACACAGCTGTAAGACAGTACTGTGAAGAGTTGGTTGAACATCATGGATGATTGTATGGTATGTGAGGATATCTTAATCAAACTGAATTTAAATAATTAAGAAAAACCCTAAAGGGATCTGAAATCATATTCTGGAGATAATCTTTGACAATTTCTAAATACTTTTTATTTATGATTATTTATAATATTCATTCAATTTTGAGAATTTGCTTTTTTCTATAAACTTTAATTTCATTGATATTTCATAAAATTATGTGTATATTTTAAAAACTGAAAAAAAATCTCCTCCATATCTGTGAATATTTCTTCTTACTCATTCCTAATGTTGCTTAAGCTTGTTTTATCTAAAGGATTTACTCTTGCATTTGTTTCTTAAGTCTGTCATTTTTCCATTTTCTAATTCATTAAAATAGATGTTTAGATTTTTTTACAAGTGGGTATTGGTTATTACTCACAAATTGGATAGGATTTTTTCCAGGAAGTGGATGTTTGCCTTCAGTATAACATTAATACATTGAAGGGAGGTGAAGTGTGATTGAAATTTTAGTACATATTTTATGATATGGCACTCAATATCACATTGAAACTGTAATTCATCACAAAAGAAAATGTTTAATCAATGACTGTATTTTTAATATATTCTGAAAATCCTATATAGTATCTCAGTATCTTGTGAAAGAGTCTGCCCTATGCAGGTGTGCCAGTTTGAATGTGTTATGTCCCACAAAACTCCATTATCTTTGATGTAATCTTGTGTGGGCTGATGTATCAGTATTGATTAAATTGTAATTCTTTGAGTATTTCCATGGAGATGCACCTCACAAAACTGTGGGTGATAACTCTGATTGGATAATTTCCATGGAGGTGTTACCTTACCCATTCAGAGTGGGTCTAAATTAAATCACTGGAGCCATATAAATGAACTGACAAACAGAAGAAACTCAGTGAAGCTGAGAGTGACATTTTGAGGAGGAGCTACAGCCAAGAGGGAGTCTTTGAAAAACGTACAGAAGCTGAGAGAGTAGCTGCAGATGAGAGACAGTTTGAAGATGGCTGTTGAAAGCAGATTCTTGCTCCAGAGAAGCTAAATGAGGACAAACACCCCAAGAGCAACTAAAAGTGACATTTTTGAGGAACTACAACCTAGAGAGGAATATCCAGGGTGAAGCCCATTTGGAAACCACAACTTTGGAGCAGACACCAGCCACATGTCTTCCCAGCTAACAGAGGTTTTCCAGATGCCATTGGCCATCCTGCAGTGAAAGAATCTGATTGTTGATACCTTACGTTGGACACTTAAGACTGTAACTGTGTAACCAAATAAACTCCCTTTTATAAAAGCCAATCCATTTCTGGTGTTTTGCATTCCAGCAGCATTAGCAAACTAGAACAGCAGGTAATGTAACCCTTCTAAAATTTAATATTTTTAATTGATGCTTTCTTTCTTTGACTCCAAGGAGTCACCCTGAAGGCTTTTGTACTTTTGGTATTAGATGGGAGATGACAATAGTGATGTCTTTACACTCAATCTGTTTATTTCCATATTCCCATAGTACAAGATACCTTACTATAAAACACCTCAACACAAGCAAAAAAAATACCCCAAAACTCCTATCAGATGGATGCTTATAAATAGCTTATGGAATTAAATTTGTTTCTAATTTCAAAAATAAAACTTACATTTCAATTTTCTTGTCATCCTAATTCATGATAATTCATTTTTGGTGCCACTCTTCTGAAGGATTCAGTAAATCTATAGCTATAAGAAATGTATATAAAGGTAGAGTTTACCTCATTTTTCTTGTATGTTAGAGAGGTCATCTAGATTCATTAGCAAACTTTGCAGTGTTTAGCATATGCAATTATGGTTCCATTGATATGGAAATTACTTTCTGAGTGTGATTCACAACAATTAATAGTATCACTGTTAAAAGCCACCTCTTCTAGGATAATGGTATTAATTTACCAATTGTGAGGAAAATAAGAATAAACGTTGAAAAAATAACATATATAAAACCAGCTATGATTCTCTACAAACTTGTAATGATCATAATTATTGCCTCATATATATTACATGACTCTTTTAGTCATAAAGGATAAAAGCTTTCCTGTAAACCCGTATACTATAAAATATTTTAAATAAAATTGAATGTCTGGATATAAAAATTGATAGTAAATTTCACTCATAAAATTGATTGTAGAAAATGCCCTTGATCAAATGTGAATTGCTATCCTTGTTCTGTTTTAAATTTAGGAAAATTTGAATACGAGAGCTCTCAGATACTTGAGGAGCAGCACACAAACTTTACCTCATAATATCACCCCACAACATGAGCCTAGGAAAGAAGACCCCTCAATCTAAGCAAAGTTTATATTCTATTTTATGGTATTAACGGCTATAGACTGGTAGTTTCCCAAACTCTCAGAAGACTCAGAGATACAGTTACTCATGCCTTCTTTTTTTTTGGGAGATGTAGGAGTAGAGAAGAGGGAAAGGAGGAGTCAATAAATTGGAAACCTACATTTTAAATTTCCTTTACAATGGCAGTCAACAAAACTGGATTGCCTGCAATTCTTTGTATAAACACAACAGAAATGATTTAATTCTGCTTACTGAAAAGTGGCTAAACAATAGAATAGTTCTAAGTTATTTCCTGATCAAGTAGGGTGCTGTTTGTGGTCTGGGTAACATCTTCTGTTGTCTATCTTCCATATGTAAAAATCTGAAGACCATGCCAATTGTTTGCCCATAGTGGGACATACCAGCCCTCAAAACATTTCCCATGATTTGGGCTTGAACAAAATGAGGCTGAGGAAGGTGCATTGGACAAACATTAGTTAGATTTCAGGGTCTTATTCCTTGCTGTTGTGAGGTGAACAATTTGCAGAGTTTTAAATGCCAAAGCACAGTCACCATCCTATGCATTCTTGCATCAGATGATCCTATAACAAAAGGAGATTAAAGCACTTGAGAAAACACAACAGCATCCCACGAGAATGCCATATGAAACTATGATGCTGGTGTGCACCTGCAAAGTGATAATTTGACTTGTCTGTGTGTTCATTAAAAAAAATCCATAAAATGAAAATCAATAGAATGGTTGTAAAGGAAAAGAAAATAAATCCATATATTGCAACACTTTATCTAGAAGATATAACTAACTACTGTAGTTCATGAAACAATTTCTAACATACTGAAACTGAAAAAAAATCATGAACTTCAAGTGACCGCAAGACCAGAAACTTGCAAAATGTATATGGTACTTTCCAATTAAAAAAACAATAGGAGTTGTGTTTTTCTTGCAATTTTATTGAGATATAGCCACATACCATACAAGCATCCAAAGTGTGCAATCAGTTGCTCACAGTATCATCATATAGTTGTGTGTTCATCACCACAATCAATTTTTGAATATTTTCATTACTCCAAAACAATAAAATAAAAATAAAAGTAAAAAAGAACATCAAAAACAAAACTTCCACCCTAACCCCCTATTATTCATTTACCTTTTTTGTCCACATTTTTCTGGATACACTGGATAAAGGGAGTGTGAGCCACAAGTTTTTCACAATTATACAGTCACTCCATGTAAGCTACTTAGTTATATACTCATCTTCAAGAATCAAGGCTACTGGATTTCAGTTCAGCAGTTTCAGTTATTTCCTTTCAGCTATTCTAATACACTAAAAACTAAACAGGGATATCTACATAATGCATAATAAGAACCTCAAGAATGACCTCAACTCCATTTGAAATCTCTCAGCCCCTGAAACTCGAGTTCTCTTCCATGTTTGGGCAAGAAGTCTTTCTCAATCCCATGATGCCAGGTCCAGACTCATCCCTGAAAATTTTGCCACCTGTTGCCAGCAAGATTTACACCCTTGAAAGGGAGGAGGGTACTGAATTTGCCTGTGAAGTTGGCTTAGAGAGAGAGGACACATCTGAACAATAAAAGATGCTCTCTGGGGGTGACTCATAGGCACAATTATAAGTAAGCTTAGCCTCTCCTTTGTAGTAATAGGCTTCATAAAGACAAGCCCCAAGATTGAGGGCTTAGCCCACTAAAGTTGTAGTTCCCAATATTTGTGAGAATATAAGGAATTCCTCAGCTGTTTAAATTTAATAATTCCACTTTTTCACCCTGTCCCTCAAAGGGGCTTTTCAAATACTTTTTTTTATCCTCTGCACAAAATACTCTTTGATGTATGAGGCTTCATACTAAACTGTACATAAAATCAAATCTGACTCCATATTCAAGATTCAATAGGACTTGTTTTAAACCACTGTGAATGTACCTCTGGACTCATTTCATTATACTCAGATTCATAGCTAGTTTGCACAGACAACAAGACCTAAATATTTTTAGCACTTACATGCACCTGGATTAGATTGGTTCAGTAAATTTATTCCCCTCTAACTGCTTTCATGCCTGGTACATTTTTATAAAACCTACTTAATTCTCCCATATTCTTATGTTATTTTTGTGTTTTTTTTCCAAAATAATGAAATAATTTATTTTTTCCTACATTTTCTTAACATTTAATTCCTTAAAGAACAAATTTAGATTCTTTAAATTGTCACTTATAGTGATATTTTAGATTTTATATGCACTGCCTTCTTTGTCATCTTTCTTGTTTCAAATTTCTTAGATAATTTGATCATGAACATTTCCTAATGTTGCTATGAATAAATATGGGAAAAGCAAATGGCACTTTAGAAAGCAAAAATATATATATATATGGAAAACTAACTTGCTTTTTCAAATTTAGGAACCATTTACACACATTTTTAGGCTATAAATACAGAAAGAAATTTAGATTATGGAGAAAAATCAAATTAAAAAATGCCAAGATGATATGGGTTAATGCTTAGGACATAAAATTCAGGACCATTCTTTTATAATTATCAGACATGACACCTTACTCATAAAATCATGGGGTGAGGAACATATCTGAGAAGGAAAAAAAAAAGAATATTGGCTTCTGGCCAGCAGCAACCATTTGGCCCCTGAAAATGAGTCACTCAGCATTGAGTTGCTAAAATACTGATAATCTCAGTCAATAGCATTTCAAGTAACTCTCTCAATTAACAGCAGAAAATTCCTCATAATGCAAAAGTGCTGCAACCACCACTACCTTAGATCTTATTTCATGGATATATTATATTTCATTTTAATTTCCAAATGACCTCAGTAGTAATTTGATTCTACTTATATCTGAGAAACATAATTTCTTTTAATTTCATCTTTATAAAGTTTCCAATTATTTACATTGCTTTACTTGTGTACCATATTAGTTACATGTTTATTTATTATTTTGTGGAAAGAAATAAAACAAAATAGAGTTACTATGGCTATGAGATTAAAATGCAGTTAGGAGGAGGCAGGACAAGATGGCAGCATAGAGAGGAGTGGAAGCTAAGTAGTCCCCCTGGAACAACTACAAAAAAAAAACAGAAACATCTAGCAAATAATCCAGAATAACTGCAGGGGGATAAACAAGACCATCCACTCATCATACACCAACCTGAATTGGGAGGAATGCCTGAGAACACAGCATAAAATCTGTAAGCAAAACCTGCAGATCCAAGTCATGAGACCCCCTCCCCCATAGCCCAAGCTGCAAACACTCATGGTGCCAGAGAGAAGCTCTCTCCCAGCAAGCGAATATAGCTCAGCTGAGCTCCAACTAGAGTTTTAAGTAGTGAGTGTGAACTGCTCACTACAGGTACACATCCCCAAAAAACAGAGGCTTTGGGTGATGACTGACCTTGGAGAGCCAGAGGGTTGCCTTGGACTGGGTCTGAAGGGGACTATCTGTTTCTTTTTTGGCTCTGTGGAGAGAGCCCCAGTAATTTTCAGTTTCCAGGGCTGTGACTTGGGGAAGGGTGGAGACAGCACAAGCAGAGAGAAAGAGACCATTGAAATGCTAATGACCTCCACCTGGGTGGTCTGTCTTCTCTAGGAGGAAAGGGGTGGGGCCATTTCCATTCAGAACCAGACCCCAGAGCCTGGGGGAACATGGCCATACCTCCTCACACCAGTCAAGAATTATAGGCTAACAGGCATCACCTGCTGGGCAGAAAAGCACAGTGACCTGAGGCATCAAAGGGTGCAGCAATTTTCTAAGACACACCTGCAGGGAAACCAGATACTGAATATTTCTTCCCTCTGGGACCTGAGCCTGTTCTGGTCTGGGAAAACCTGATTTGGATAACCAAGGAAACCATGCCTAGACAACAGAAAATTACAACCTAAACTAAGAAAAACAAAGTTATGGCCCAGCCAAAGGAACAAACATACACTTCAACTGAGATACAGGAATTTAAACAACTAATGCTAAATCAAATCAAAAAGTTTAGAGAAGATATTGCAAAAGAGATAGAGGCTGTAAAGGAAACACTGTGCATATATAAGGCAGAAATCAAAAGTTCAAAAAAAACAACTAGTAGAATCTATGGAAATGAAAGGCACAACACAGGAGATGAAAGACACAATGGAAACACAACAGCAGATCTCAAGAGGCACAAGAAAACACTCAGGAACTGGAGAACAAAACACCTGAAAGCCTACAGGCAAAGGAGCAGATGGAGAAAAGAATGAAAAAATATGAGCAATGTCTCTGGGAACTCAAGGATGAAACAAAGTACAATAATGTACATATCATTGGTGTCCCAGAAGGAGAAGAGAAAGAAAAGGGGGTGGAAGCAATAATAGAGGAAATAATTAATGAAAATTTCCCATCTCTTAGGAAAGACATAAAATTACAGATCCAAGAAGTGCAGCGTACTCCAAACAGAAGAGATATGAATAGGCCTATGCCAAGACACTTAATAATCAGATTATCAAATGTCAAAGACAAAGAGAGAATCCTGAAAGCAGCAAGAGAAAAGTGATCCATTACATACAAAGGAAGCTTAATAAGACTGTTTGTATCTTTCAGCAGAAACCATGGAGGCAAGAAGGAAGTGGTGTGATATATTTAAGATACTGGAAGAGAAAAACTGCCAACCAAGAATCCTATATCCAGCAAAGCTGTCCTTCAAATATGAGGGAGAGCTCAAAATATTTTCTGAGAGACAGGCAATGAGAGACTTTGTGAACAAGACTCCTGCCCTACAGGAAATACTAAAGGGAGCTCTACAGGGTGATAGAAGACAAGAGTGCGTGGCTTGGAACACAATTTGCGGAGATGGTAGCACAACAATGTAAGTACACTGAACAAAGGTAACTATGAATACGGTTGAGAGAGGAAGGTGGGGAGCATGTGAGACACCACAAGAAAGGAGGAAAGATAAAGACTGGGACTGTGTAACTTGGTGAAATCTAGAGTATTCAACAATTGTGATAAAATGTACAAATATGTTCTTTTATGAGGGAGAACAAGCAAATGTCAACCTTGCAAGGTGTTAAAAATGGGGTGGCATTGGGGGAGGGATGCAATCAGCAAAAACTAAAGACTGTAACTAATAGAATCATTGTATTATGCTTCCTTAAATGTAACAAAGGTGATATATGAAGGTAAATGCAGATAAGAGGGGGATAGGGGAGGCATGTTAGACACTTGACATTGGTGGTATTGTCTGATACTTTATTCTACTTTGATTTAAGGTTATTTTTCCTTTTGCTGCTTCCTAGTTGTCATGTTTTTTCCTCTTTCTTTTGCCTCTCTACCTTCTTTGACTCTCCCTTCTGCCTTGTGGAAAAAATGTAGATGCCCATATATAGATAGTGATGAAGGTGGTGAACACATAAATGTATGACCACCAGAGAACCATGGATTATTTACTTGGGATGGAATGTGTGGTGAGTGAACAAAACCACCTTAAAAAAAATAGGTTGATAATAAAACCTCAAGGGCAATATACTGAGTGAAATAAGCCAGACACATAAGGACAATTATTTCAGGGTCCCACTGATAGGAACTAATTATAATATGTAAACTCATAGACATGAAATATAAGGTACCAAGATATAGGATGAGGCTTAAGAATGGGGAGTGGTTGCTTAGTATGAGCAGAATGTTCAATTAGGATGAACTTAAATGTTTGGAAATGAACAGGGGTGTTGGTAGCAAGATGTGAGAATAACTAACAGCACTGAATGGTGTGTGAATGAGGTGGAAAGGGGAAGCTCAGAGTCATATATGTCACCAGAAGGAAAGTTGGAGGTCAAAAGATAGGAATGTATAAAACTGAATCCTATGGTGGGCAATGTCCATGATCAACTGTACAAACACTAGAAATCGCTTCCATGAACCAGAAAAAATGTATGACAATACAATTAGAAGTTAATAATAGAGGGGCATATAGGGAAGAACTATATACCTATTACAAACTATATACTACAGTTAGTAGTATTTCAACATTTTTTCATAAACAATAACAAATGTACTATATCAATACTATGAGTCAACAATTGAGGGGGGTTGGTTAGGGATAGGGGAGGATTAGAATTTCCTTTTCTTTTTTTCTTTTTTCATCTTTCACTTTATTTCTTGTCTGGAGTAATGAAAAGTTTCTAAAAAATTGAACAAAAAATGCAGTTGGGATTCCATTCAGGAGGTTACTATTATGAAAATCTCATCCAGATGTCACCTATGACCAAAGCATGAAGAACCTTAAGCAACAATGTTCCTCAAGCCCTAAGAACATCAGGACACTATAAGAAAAACAAGATAAAGATATAAATAAACTGGAAGTACATTTATAGCACCAAAATATCAACCAACCATAAACAACTTATGTAATAACTTTTTTCTTTAAAACCCTTGCTTGGAAACCCAGAGGAGGACAGAATTTGGGTTTCTACCTGAATCTGTGCTCCCTAAGTTGCAATTCTAAGACCCCAATAAATGTTTTGTTGTCTTGCAGCTCAGTTTGTTATTTTTCAGTCAACAGTTTCATTGTATAAAAGCAAATACTATAGGAAGGAGAAGATGGTGGCATAGAGAGGAAGGAAGTTAGTTTGTGCCCCCAGAACAACTAATAAAATACAAGGAACAAGTAGTAAAAGATCTAGAAAAACTACTGGTAGATGACCACTACTATCCACACATTGTGCAGCAATCTGAAATGGGAGAAATGCCCAAGATAGCAGCATAAAATCCGTAGGTAAAAACTGTGGACCCAAACCAAGAGCTCCCTCCCTCATGGAAGTCTGAACTGCAAAGCTTCATGGTGCTGGAGAGCTCACCCTTGAACAAGGGAATATACCTCAGCCCAGCTCAAACTGAGGTTTTGATTTTAACTGCTCAATACAAACTATGAATCCCCAAGAAGCAGACAGAATCTTTTGGTGATGACTGACCTTGGAGAGCTGGGAGATGTATCTGTTTTATCATGGGGAGACCAAAGGATCAGGGGCTATCTCTGGCCAACAGGTGAATCTGGGGGCCATAGACAGACCCTGAAAGGGGGCTTTCTGTCCCTTTCTCTCTCTCTTTCTCTCTGTCTCTCTTTATCTCTCTCCTGTGTCTCTTTCTTCTCTCTCTCTCTCTCAAATTGGGTGGTTCAGTAGAGAAAGCCTCAACCATTTTCAGCTTGCAGTGCTCTGCACTAGAGAAAGCCTCAGCCATTTTAAACTTGCAGCACTCTGACCCCGACAAGGGTGGAGATAGCCAACTCAGAGACAAAGAATCTCTTTATATGCAAATGACCTCTCTCTAGGGGACATATATTCTCAAGTGGAAAGAGGCAGGGCCCAATGTTACTACTTGTCTTCCATTCAGAACAAGACCCCAGAGCCACTGGCCACACCTCCTTACACCAGTCTGTAGTGACAGGCTGTCAGGTACCACCTGTTAGGCAGAAAAGCACAAGGTGTGTCAATCCTCTAAGACACACCATCAGGGAAACCAGATACTGAATATTTATTCCTTCAGGGACCTGAACCTGTTCTCATCTGAGAAAACCTGATTGGTATGGCCAAGGAGGTCAGAATGCCTAGATAACAGAAAATTACAACCTACATTAAGAAAAAGAAAGTTATGGCCCAGGCAAAGGAACAAACTTACACTTCAACTGAGATACAGAAATTTAAACAACTAATTCTAAATCAAATCAAAAAGTTTAGAGAAGTTAAGGCACAAGAGATAAAGGCTATTAAGAAAATACTGGGTGCACATAGGGCAGAAATTGAAAGCACAACAAAAACAATGAAAGACACAATGGAAATATACAACAGATCTGAAGAGGCAGAAGAAACCCTCAGGAACTGGTGAACGAGGCAACTTAAAGACTACACACAAAAGAATAGATAGAGAAAAGTATGGAAAAATATGAGCAACATCTCTGGGAACTTAAGGACAAAACAAAATGCAGGAATATACATGTTGTTGGTGTCCCAGAAGGAGAAGAGAAAGGATAAGGGGCAGAAGCAATAATAGAAGAAATAATCAATGAAAATTTCCCATCTCTTATGAAAGGTATAAAATCACAGAACTAAGAAATGCTGCATACTCCAAACAGAATAGATCTTAATAGGCCTCCACCAACACATTTAATAATAAGATTATCAAACATCAAAGACAAAGAGAGAATCCTGAAAGCAGCAAGAGAAAAGCAATTCATCACATACAAAGGAAGCTTAATAAGTCTATGTGCAGATTTCTCAGCAGAAACCATGGAGGCAAGAAAGAAGTGGTGTGATGTATTTAAGACACTGAAAGAGAAAAACCACAAACCAAGAATCCTATAACTGGCAAAACTGTCCTTCAAATATGAGAGAGAGTTCAAAATATTCTCTGACAAACAGACAATGAGAGAGTTTATGAACAAGATACATGCTCTACAGGAAATAGTAATGGGAGCACTATAGACTGACAGGAAAAAACAGGAGTGAGGGGCTTGGAACACAATTTTGGGTGATGGTAGCACAGCAACATAAATACACTGAACAAAGATAACTATGAATATGGTTGAAAAAGGAAGTTTAGGAGCATGTGGGACACCAGAAGAAAAGAGGAAAGACAAAGACTGAGACTGTATAATCAATGAAGCCTAGAGTTTTCAACAATTGTGATAAAACGTGCAAATATGCTTTTTCATGAGGGAGAACAAATGAATGTCAACCTTGCAAAGTGTTCAAAATAGGGAGGTATTTGGGGGAAAATACAATCAATGTAAACTAGAGAATAAAATTAACAGAATCATTGTATTATGCTTCCTTTAATGTAACAAAGGCAATATACCAAGATAAATGCAGATAAGAGGGAGGCAGAGGGGTGTGAGACTCTTGGCATTGGTGGTGTTGTCTGACTCTTTATTCTACTTTGATCTAATGTTATCTTTCCTTTTCCTGCATCCTAGCTATCATGTTTGTTTGTTTTTCTTTTTCTTTTTTCTTTTTCTTTTCCTCTCTACCTTCTTTGACTCCTCCTCCTGCTTTGTGGAAGAAATGTAGATGTCCTTATACAGATAGTGGTGAGGGAAGTGAACACATATATGTAACTATACAGGGAACCATTGATTGTTTACTTAGGATGGAATACATGGGATGTAAACAAAACCATCTTAAAAATAATGGGATGATGGCAAAACATTGAGGGCAATATGTTGTGCAAAATAAGCCAGACACATAAGGACATATATTGCAGGGTCTCACTGATAGGAACTAATTATAATATGCAAATCATAAACATGAAATATAACTTACCAAGTTATACAATGAGGCTAAGGAATGGGTAGTGTTGCTGAGTATGAGCAAAATGTTCAACTAGGTTGAACTTAAATGTTTGGAAATAAACAGAAATGATGGCAGCACATTGTGAGAATAACTAGCTGTGCTGAATGGTGCATGCATTTGGTGGAAAGGGGAAGCTCAGAGTCATGTATGTCACCAGAAGGAAAGTTGGAGATTAAAAGATGGGAATGCATAAAACAGTGAACCTTGTGGTGGGCATTGTCTGAGATTAACTGTACAAATATTAGAAATCTCTTTTATGGACCAGAACAAATGTATGGCACTACAACTAGAAGTTAGTAATAGAGGAGCATATATGGAAAAATATATACCTATTGCAAACTATATACTACAGTTACTAGTATTTCAACCTTCTTTCACAAACCGTAACACATGTACTATACCAATACTACAAGTTAAGAATGGAGGGGGGGTGGTTACAGATATGGGAGGATGTGATTTTCCTTTTTTGTCTTTATTTCTTTTCTGGAGTAATGAAAATGTTCTAAAGATTGAACAAAAATTAATTATGGTGATGGATGCACAGCTGTATGATGGTACCAGGGGCAATTGATTGTACACTGGATCTTTGGATAATTGTATGGTATGTGAATTATCTCAATAAAAAAAGGAGATACTACAGCCAGTAAGTTATCTCCATATTTATTTATTTCCTTTTGATACATTACTAATATTGCTAAATATTTGATGAATCACCAACATATGTAATAGAATGCTTCTAAATAACTGTCTTGAATTGCATACATTCATTGAAATATCAATTTTTAGGCACTCATTCATCTCAAAGAAGATAAAAACAGTAATGTAAACAGTAATGTAAAGGTGAAAATCTTTGTAAGATTGTCCAATTATGTGTAAACTGAGTGACTTCAGTGGGAGATCTCACATGTTAAATCCTGACACAGTTTCTATGTTATTTAAATTTGAATCTCATGCACTGATGTTGGATATACATGTGATTTATCTTTATAATTTTCCTGAATAAAACATTTTTAAAATTATTTTCCTCATAGCTTCCTTAACTTGTTTTTATTCTGAAAATATAGATGATAGGATTCATAACTTGAGGAACTATGGTGTAAATAGAGAAAAATCATTCTCTGAATCATGGCAGTATTTATCAAAAGCCTTAGACAAATATGGTTGCTAAAGCTGAGAAACACAAAATATCACAAGGATGTGGGAAAAACAGGTGGAAGAGGCCTTCACTCACTCTCCTCTGAGGGAAACTGGTGCACAACAGAAAACATGTGAATATAATACATGATGATGAAGATAAATCCCCATGACAGAGACAAGAATTAATAGTTCATTGCTGGAGGTGTCACAGCCCAGGAGCCTTGGTAAGAGGGGTTGCCAGAGAAGTATTGATGGATCACATTGGATTGACAGAAGGCCAGCCAGGATGTGTGGTTGTAATGGAATGCTGAATTGGCCAGAACCCTGAGTAGGGAGGGTGGAGGAGGGGTTAGCAGATGATCACATAGAAGTCCCAGGTCATGGTGCAGAGGAACATGACCTCCGCATATGCATAATAAAAGACCAGGAAGACCTGAGTTGTACACCCAGGCCCTGAGATGTTCCTGTTGTTAGTGAGACAGACACTGGGAATGGAGAGAAATGTAGCACATTTCTAAAATGTACAAATTATTTAAAAAGAAGATGTGCCTGTGAGGGTTGGATGATAGTGGTGACAGTGACAACTGGAATATTGCCCAAAAGGTTGGACATATGCATCAGTAGGAATATCATGGCATAAGGAAACTGCCTCCCTCCCCCACACACCCTCATCTGCAAAGCCCAGGAGAAGAAACTCAGTCATAATGGTAGAATTAGCAATTTTCCAGAAATGCCATTTGACTTTGGAAGTAAAAGGAATAAAGTCATGAAAGAGATGAATAAAAATAAATAGTAAATGTACATTAATTATTTTCCTTAGTGTAAGTTTGTATTCTATTTAGGAGGTTTTGGGTCCTATAAGTTTGGTTTTGGCCTTTTAGAGACATATTTTATTGTAGTAAATGTTATATAGCTTAAATATACAGCTTAAAATTTCCCATATTAACCACCTTCATATGGACCATTCAGTGGTACTGACTACATTCATAATATTGTGCTACCATCACCAACATTCATTATTCATCTATTCATCTTCTCAAAGAAAAACTCTGCACCCATTAAGCAATAACTTCCCCTTCCCCTAACCTCCTGATACCTTGATACCTGATTACCTGCAATTTATTATCCATCTCTATGAATTTTCTTATTCTAGGTATTTGTAATAAATAAGACAATACAGTATCTATTCTTTTTTATTTTCTTATTTCACTGAACAAGATATTTTCAGATTTCATCCATGTTGTAGCATGCATAAGAACTTCATTCCATTTTACAGCTGAGTAATATTCTATTGGGGAAATGATATTTGTTTAAAAACTCATGTGCTGATGACCACTTGGGTTACTTCCACTTTTTGGTCATTGTGAATAATGTTTCTGTGCACATTTATGTACAAATATATCTGAGTCCCTGTTTTCAAAAGCACAAATGGCAAAGAAAGAAATAGATAAAGTGGAGTTCATTAAAATTAAAATTATTTTATATCAAACAAAATTATCAAGAAAATAAAAGACATCTTAGAGAATGAGAGAAAATACTTTCTTACCATATACCTGTAAGGGTTTAATATCCAGAATACATGAAGAACTGCTACAATTCAACAAAAAAAGGACAAATAAGTTGATTTTAAAAATGAACAAATGACTTGAATATACATTATTCTAAAGCAGATATACCAATGAGAAATCAACACATGATAAGATGACATCATTGGTTATTAGGGAAATGCAAATCAGAAGCACAATATACCGTTTCACACCCACAGGATGACTATTAGTAAAATCAGAAAATAACAATTGTTAGTAAGATTGCAGACGAATTGGAACACTTAAGCATTTTTGGCAGGATTGTAAAATGCCACAGCCACTGTGGAAATAAGTAAATGTAAGTGTTCTTCAGAAACTTTAACATAGTATTATGATATGACCCAGAAATACCACTATTAGCTTTCTGAACTGCTTAACTTATTGCCTTTTCTCAGTAATAAGAATGGGACTCTTAAATTCCACTGTCTAGTTCTGAGGCTGTTTCAGGATTAATACTTAGTTTTTTCTATATATCCAGCTTCTGAGGTCTATTGTATTAATGAAAATTAAATCATTAATATATGTGAAATTTCTGGGACAGAGTAAATTCTCATTGATATTTGTTATGTTTCATTAAGAGTTGGACACATGTTTGGCCTGGATGTTGATACTCAATAGAAATTTAGCAAAGTACCCTTCAAAACATGGTTTAAAAGGGGCCAGGCTTCTTTTCTGATTGGTAGTCCCAAGATTAGTCAGAAATTGAGATTATGTTTTCACACTTTTATAGTGTATTTTTATTACCATGACCTCCAGTGATTATATTTTGTGTGTCATTTTTCTAGAAATTTATTTTTATTTTAAATTTTAAAAATAATTACTTAGCAAAACCATTGAAGAAAAATAAAATGTCTTCACTATAGCAAGTTTTAGAGGCATTGGTTGAGATGAATTAAATCCAGATATAAACCATTTCTATGTCATCATAGAAGAAAATACTCAATTTTTACTATGATATAGTTTAAAAATTCTTTGTACAATCTAAGTTGCATGGAGTTAATATTAGTTGAACAACATATGATGGTAATAAAATGGTTCCAGAGTTTTCCCATCTTTACCTCTGAATGTTATTTTCCATTTTTTAAATTCATTTTTTTCTACAACTGAATTGCTGCCTACATTACTATTAATTTAGAAACAACATGCATAAATTTACCTGCAGGACAGTAATTTTTTGAAGGTATCACATTCCAAGACCAACCAATTTATACTTCACATATTTCTTCTTAAAATATCTTTTTATACCTTTTGGTATTATACTTTTATATATTAATTATCCAGCCCTTAAATACCTGCAGCTTAATTTCCTCCTTTCTGTTTTCTGAACACCACAGGAAATGCCATTATTATATGGCTGGTTCATAGTAGGCTAAACTATAATGTGTTTAATGTGCTTGTTACATAGGAAAATATTCATATCAGTATAACAAATATTATTAATTAATATGCTACAACTACATAATGTGCATTTTAATTAATATGTTTTATATCTTGTGTAAATGTTAATAAAATTAGTTAATATATAGATATGTAATAATTTGCTAATGAAGAAATAGTTTCAAAAATATTAAGTAAAGTTTACATGTCAAAGATATGCATGTATATGAGCTTTGGCCCAATGTAAGACTGATTTATTAAAAATCTCCAAACTCTTTCCACAATTCTGTATTTTCCCCCTTCAATATCTCTAGAATCCTTCACAACAGTAATGATTCAAGGTTACTTCCATGACAATAATGACTGGATGACCTATATTTAATGCTTTATTTTCCTTTCCAGCAGATTATTACAAGTGCTATGAAATCCTCTTCCATTGACCCATTCTATTTCATGTTTTCCCCACTCTTGCCTTAGTCATCCTTCCTCTGATATCCTTTCTGATAGTTCATTGGAACATTTCCAAGAATCTTGGTATTTCTCAAAGCTTGGTTTTCCTTAAGCTTCATTAAAACTTAGCACACTGCCTCTTCTTAGAACCATTTAGCATGTTGCTTAAATATTTTCTTAATATCTGAATTTCTCAAAAGTTTATAAGCATTTGAACTCTTTTTTTGAAAATCTCACAGTTTTTGGCATATATATTCTATTAATTCATGTATTCATAATAGAAACTTCTCTTTATATATTTAATTGATATTTTCACATTTTTGCTATCTCTATGAGAAGGATCAACTCAAATTTCTAATGTTAATCTCTCCAAATATTATCTTTATCCTCACTCCTGTCCACTTCTACTGACTAATTTTCCCCCTACATTGTTCTTAAATTTTAGAGTTCTACTCAATGCTTTTGTCTACATAAAATGTAGGTTCTTCTGTCTATAAAGTGTATTTTTGGAAATGCTGATTTCCACATTTTTTTCCTTTTTCTTATTTGTAGTATGGGTATCTTATTACACATTTTGACACAGCAAATTGTATCAGTTCTGAAGCAAGTCTTACCAATTAACTTGTGTGTGTGAACTAAATTATTATTCCCTCTGCCTTCTCCAACTTTTTTTGTCATTGTTAGCATCTTTTCATTTTTAATATCCACTTTTTGAGAGGCTCTCTGAAAATGCACATGTTCTGTAGGGATACAGTCATGTGTAGCCAGTTTAAAGTCATTCTATATTACAGTACATGCTGAATGGTTGAAATTGAGTTCCTTTGTAAAATATATGCACAAATAATTCTTTTGCTGCACTCTTTGTTACTCAACTATTCATAGTTGAAGCTCTCATCTCACTGAATCCATAATTGCTAAAATATCCATTATTTATTTTTTTGCTCATAATATATGCATAACACAAAATACCCCATTTAAACTATCTTAAGTGTACACTTCAGTGTTATTAATTTCATTCATAGTGCTGTGCTTCTTTCTCCACCATCCATTACCATAGTTGTTTATGTCATAGACTGCTGATATTTCTCACAGTGTTACTTTTCTTTTTTATCCTCAATACCATCTTCTGCCACCATGACTTATCAGTTCCTTAAATGCAGCCTTAATACAACCTTAGATCTGCAATCTTCCTTGATAATCTCAAATTTATTCAGGGAACTTTATAATTTGTTTAAATAGCAACAGAATGAATTTTATTATAGCAATCCAGTATGTGTATATCACACACATATTTATATTCACAACTTTAAGCTTAGAACATATATTTCTACTTTATACTTCATGAAACTAGTTAATTTTACTGTGCTGAATAGCTAACAAATGAATGCATTGACCACTCTGTTAATTCTTTATGCATGCCTATTTCCAAACAGGGCTACCTGGTTTCTCAACTACCATAAGTCAATCCACTGCACATAGATCAGAAATAATAAAACTGATGCAAAAATGTGAGACATGCAAGCTATGGCCTTGTTCAATCTTTCAATATTTTTTACTAGCTGCTACAATCAATCAAAAGCTATTCCAGGCACTGTGATTTTGGTGTAAAAAAGAAAGTATCACAATTTTAGATGCTTAATTCCAGTGAGTGGAACACATAATACAGTAGGACACAAATAGATTTGAAAACTTAAGAAAACAATGTGCAAAAAGATAATTAGTATAGAAACATTTACAATACTTCTCACATTTCCAAATGATAAGAAGGAAAGGGAAGATATGTGTCTAAAATCTTCAAGGCAGTATATGAATATGACAATATATATTTTTTATATTCTAAAACATTACTTCTTTTTTATTCAACAGAATTTAGTATATATTTCAATGATCTAATCTGAATTGATTGAACTGAAACAATCAACTCTTATTCATGTGATCAAATTATAATTTGAAAATTTCTTTTTTCATTCAACTTTCATGCAACATAGGGAAACATCAGATTATGGAACCTCAAGCTATGGTCATATATAAGAACAAATATATAGATAGATAGATAGATAGATAGATAGATAGATAGATAGATAGATAGATAGATAGATACAGTCAAAGAGTTTTTTCCTAAATCTTATTTAGGACCTCAGATAATTTCAATAAAAAGAAAAACATGACTGTTTTATGAAGCTGGGTGGTTTTAAAAAACACACACCCTTTAGTTACTTTTGAAAATTCTGACCATAAAATTCATGCAGTGAGTCTGAAATAAAACCTCCTTATATATAAAGTATGACAATTCCTTAGTGGGAAATTCCCAAAAATATGCAGAAATTGTAAATAAAATGGATTAAATTGAATTAAAGACAGATAGCAAAAAGGAGTAGTAAGAATACTTGCAAATTCCATAAATGTTTAAAGGGATTTTTCAAAGTCCATTAATCTCTGAGTGAGTAATTGGGGAAGTTAGGGAATTACACTGTTAACATTTAATTGTTGATTTTTTTAAATAAGAAAATGTACAATGCTTCAATTAAAAAATCAATGCAGATTATTTGAGCTGGGAGATTACAGCTTATATTTATTTTCTAAATTATATTTCTTTGTGATCAAATATTAATTGATGAGTGTTTATTCTTATATCCCTTAAAAATACTGGGGGGAAATTTTATTTCATTTTGAAATCATAAATGTTCTTCCAAAAGCTATACCTTCATATTTTCATAGATTTACAAACCCTACACACACATATAAACACAAATATCTATACTATTCCTTCAGTATAAAAATATGAAAAGATTGAAAAATTCTCAAGCACTTTGGCAAAGACAAAATATGTAATTGATTAGATCATTTTTTTTCAACAAATTTGCTCAGTTCCAATAACAAGGCTTGTGTAATAAACAAAACTTCATTTTCTGCAGGTTGATGTGAAAGAAGGAAAGAGAAGTGTGAATTCTCCCAAGGTTACAATTAGATAGCTCAGTCCTCAAGGGAGCAATTGAAAACATGGTGAGACAAGAATGCACATACGTTAGAATGTTAAACAGAGGGAGAGAGAGAGAAACAGAGAGAGAGTGAGAGGAAGATGAAAAGAAGAAAAGGTGATGAAAAGAAGAAAGGGTGGAGAGGTGGGAGGGTGAAAGGAGAAGGAGGAGGAGAAGAATGAAGAGGAGGAGGAGGAGAGAAGAAAAGAAAGGGAGAAAGAAAGAAAGAAACTGACAACCTCAAATGCCAGTGAGGATATGGAACAAATGTAAATGTCATACATTGCTGGTGGAAAAGCTAAATGGCAGAGTCAAAATGGAAAACAGTTTCTTACAAAGTTCAACATACATTTCCCATAGGATACAGCAACCCTCCTCATAGTTGTTTAACTAACAGAAAACACATTTTCACACAAAAATTTAATGTGGATGTTCACAGAAGTTTTATTCATAATCATATTTTATATAATCATGGTATTTCATCACCATGTTTTATATTTTCATATAAAATATTATTTTATATAGTGACCATATTTTATATTTTATAATCACAATATTTTATATAATCACAATATTTTATATATTGATGATTTAAATAAATAATCCATGGTACATCCATATTATGGAATACTTAATTCTTAGCTGATAAAAGAAGGAACCTAATGAAAAACACACAGAAAAAAACATGAATGAAAAACTTGCAGGACAGTATAACAAAAATATCACACTTTCCTGTGCATAAATTTTAAGATAAATTTAAACTATACAACATTGCTTTAATATTAATGACTCTAAGGCAATTTTTAATATATAGTGGATCAGTTCATCTTGGTTGTTGTTTCAAAATATTTACATTCAAAATATCCAAGCTATTACCTATTAGTTTTTCCTTGTAGTTAACATTTAAAATCAAATTTGGGGGTTCTTAAAATCTAATTAGAATTTTTATTAAAATACCAAAGAAATATTATGTCTAAGAATAGCTTATGACTCAGTTTATTGAAATGTTGATTTATGTAGAGGTAAAACTCATTGTAGTGTTCATAAAAGTCTTTCAAAATAATGGCTAGGATTATTCCCAATTATATGTTCCATTAGTATTTTCAAAAACATCCCCTCATCTGTAAATTTGTAGTAATTATTGATAGAGATTTGAGAGCTATTGCTTTTTTATATTTGCCTTTTTCAGTCTATATTTTAAATTATTTTATTTTGTTGCAGATGAAATGCTTGCATAAAGACATAATGATAATTTTGTCACACAATACTTATAAAAAATTATATATTTACTTTTGTTTCATGTATTAAACTGTGCCCTGATCCCCAAACTATATTTTATAATTTTGAAAATTGAAAGCATTCTTATTTCCAGTTCTTAATAAATATTCTCCCTAAAGTTTCATCAAATATGCTACTGTATATGGGATTTCTATTTATATGTTGTACCTTTAAAAGTAGTAACTACAAAAGAATTCAGTAAGACACCAAGATATTCAATTAATTGTAACATATAAAAAGACTTTATATAAGCAATCTATAATTAGTTGGAAGTTATGATATAAGAGAAATATCATTTAAGATAATGAAATAAAATTTAAGGAATAAGCTTAGCACTACATATGTAAAACTTTTCTTGAAAGAGAAAAAATTGATTTAAAAAAATGGAAAGACATCCCTTGTTCCTGATGTCTCAGATGTCAATTTTCCCTAATTGACATATAAACTGACATTAAGTGCCTTGCTATCTGCAACTTACTTTCTATTGATTCATAATGGGGGAGAGAGAGAGAGAGAGGTGGACAGAGAGATAGAGAGAAAACTTAGGATAAAATGAACCAGGACCTCTAAAAAATATCTCCCTCTGCATTTTGAGAGGTTCAAAACAAAGGGTTTATGTCTGAAGCAGTGAAGAAGGCAGTTTGCCTTAATAACAAGCACATGGAAGAATAGAATAGGCTTCATCAGTTTCTGCAAGAGGGGTGTGCTCCTCCTGCAAGATGGGGTGTGTCTGGGTCTCATCCTATCACTGCAATGCTGCACTGCAGGGTGGGGAAGACAAGGAGAGAAACTCAATCTACAATTCTAGGCATCCTTTCCCACAGTAAGTGCTAAGGAATTTCAGATGTTTGCATCAGTCACAAAACTGAGGCTCCACACATCTTGTGGGTCAATCATCTCAGCACCTGGAATTCAGCCAATGGGAATGAAGATGACTTCTCTTAGACATTGAGCTTTAGGGGAGAAAGGGAAGAAAAGCTGTGAGAAGAAGTATACTCTATGAGGCAACTACTGAGACAGTTGCTGTCCAAGCTAAGGGCTGCAATTACTGTCAGCTAAGGAACAAAATCTGTGGTGGATTATATAGAAGAGGCAGGAAACAACCTACCTGAGGCATCCATAGAGCTGGGATGTTTCTGCATGAGCTAATGATTAGAACATTTAAAATATGAGGAAGCCTATCAGTCACAGATCCATGGGAATAAGAGCTGTTCTTATTCTAGGACACTTAGTGATTCACTGCACACGTTGTTTCAATGTTCTTGGTACCACATTCTCCATCTGTCACAAGAGGAGAGTAAAGATCTCTTCTTAAGTGCTTTCCAGCTCAGTGACTACATTATTGTCAGTATTACAAGATTCATGTAGTTTAAAAATAACAGCATTTTCACAGGATGGAGGATGACATTTAGAACAAGTTTGTGCAGGAGAGAGAAGTTTCTTATTTCTAAACTTCAATAAATATTGAAACTGAGACAAATGCAAGTGGCTAGGGTCATAGTGCAGAAAATGACCCATGTGTCCATCCTTTGCTGTTCCAGAGCATTCCTTATACTTGACAGAGATGGAATAAAGGTCAGTCAACAACCCTACAAAGAAAGTTTCTAGAGGCGGACTCTAAAGGAAATAAATAAGGGGCTGCAACAGAATAAAGATGGAAGAAATCATCTACAAAAGGAAGAGGGAGACCTGACTGAAGAGTGATAGGAAATGAGTCTTGAAGAGAAGCAGCAGCATGCAGTGACAGGTGTGTGTGGGTTGGAACAGAGCAGGTGGATAAGGGGCACTGCAGGCACAAGTAGCATGCACAAATGTCCAAGGACAGAAAAATCCAGGTATATTCCAGAAACTTGGAGGAGACAATGAGGTTGGAATTGAGCGAGGATGCATCTAGATGAGACATTACAAAAAGTAAAACTATAACAGACTGTGAAACTATGACCTATGGTCACCCTGCTTGTAACAACTATATGGCCATCTACAAAACCATGTCTGATCTATTCATTGTAAACTGAATGGAGAGTGGTGATTTGATCTTGAATAGGTGAGCAGGGAAGGGAGCTGCAAGGAAAATAATTCAGATGTTTTTCTGGGTAACACTGAGAACCATTTCTTTCAAGTCACCCCAAAAGCTTTATGTCTGCATACATTTTCAATGGTTTACTATAGAAAATTTTCTTAATGTGCACCTACATCTTTATTTCTGAGCTACACAGGAGAAAATTCAACCTGGAAATCTAATGCCACATATTGTCTTGTTTTTCTGTAGTGTGAATTGAAGAGAGAGTCCTGCACATGTGTCATGTATTAGTCAGGGTTCTCCAGATAGACAGCACCAACAGGATATATTCATATCATGGCTGGTTGCCAGTCTTATCTTCCAGTTCAGAGAAAATATTGGTGTATCTCCAGGTGTAAATAACCCACCCTATAAATCTAAGAATACCAGAACAGCATAGCATAAACTCATGGGGACAGGAAATAAAATTTTGCTAAATAGATCATTATTGGTAACAGTGATGGTGCCACTTTCCTTTCCACCCCTTGACTCATGGACCCATTAATTCTGGCTCTGGAATAAATCATAATATATATTGGAAGTATATTTAGAGCATATACAGCATCCTGGGAAGCACTGCCCTACTCCTGCTAGATATTACCTCATAGATGGCACCATAACTGAGTTTTCAAAAGGTAATTCCATTATTCTATCTATCCAGCTAATTCAAGATGAGAACATGGTAAGACCAGTGAATTCCATGAGCATGACTCCATTTGCTGTTGAGTTCCTTGATTAGAAGCAATGCTATGTGAAATATTAGGAAGGTGTATAAGGCAGTCTGTAAGTCAATGGATGGTAATTTTGACAGAAGCATTGAATGCAGTGAAAACATTATAAATGTCTACTCAAGTAAGAAGAAAATGCTGCCCCTTCCATTTTAGAAGTTGTCCAGAGGAAACAACTTGCTCCCAGGTCATGAGATCATAATCCCAAGTAATTGTGTCATATGAGAGAATCAGAGTTGGTCCTTTGTGTTGATGTATTGGGCACTCACCAGTGGATGTAGCCATGTTGACTTTGGTGACTGTGGTGGTTTGGATCTTTATGTACCTCAGAGAAAGTTGTTATTCAACCTACTCCATTCCTGTGGGTGTGAACCCATTGTACATAGGAGTTTCAAAGAAATTTCCTCAGTTAAGGTGTCAGCCACTTCAATCAGGATGGGTCTTAATTCTCTTACTGGAGTCCTTTATTAGCAGAGTAAAATTCTGATAGATAGAGAGAAAAACCACAGGAAGCAAGAAGCTGAACATCAACTGAACCCAGAAGAGAAGGAAAAGACAAGAAGACACCACTATGTGCCTTGCTATGTGACAATATAAGGACCAAGAATTGCCAGCATCCAGCCCCAGAAACCACAGTTTTGGGAAGAAAGCATTGCCTTGATGATGCATTGATTTGGAATTTCTTCAGGCTTCAAAACCATAAGCTAATAAATTCCCTTTGTTTAAGTTTTCCCATTCCATGACATTTGCTTGAGCAGCCTAAGAAACTAAAGGCACAAGTGGAAGATCATATTGCTGAGTCCAGGCATTACTTACTTTTGCACCATGGTGACTTTTTCCCATGGACCTTAGAGCAATGACTGGAATTGCAGAGGAAAGAAATTTACTGGTATCCATAGACCAGGCCATCAGAAACTCTGATAATTAAAATTTTCTACTTGAGTGTTCATTCATATGATATGCAAATATCTTCATTTTCACCCATTCAAAAATTTCTATCCACATACCTTTCCCCCAGACTTCCTTGTCCCTAATTTTTCTAATCATTTTCCTTCAAAATCCCTGAGATCAAGCCAAACTATTTGCAACAGCACATGAATCAGCATTCATTGCAAGTCTGGCCATTTCTTCTTCCAAGCAACATGGCAAACAGGCACACAACTTGATGTTCTGCCACTGGGAGTATTTTCCTTCACCATTTTCTTCCAGTTATGTCCCAGAATTGGGCTATAATGCCCTGATTTTTCACTTGCAAGTTGTGTGGATATCATGAAGATACATTTATAAAACATTTCCAAGATTTCTCCTCCTTTGTCCAGTCCTCACAGAGAACTTATGAGAACCCATGAGATAGGAGGGAACATGGCAGGAGTGGATGCCATGGCATTTGTGCCACTTCTTCATGAAACTTACCTGTTACCATGTCTTCTTGAATCTGGCTACATGTCTGAAAGCAAATAGAGTTGATGGGGTAGATACTGAGGATAATAAGCAGTGTCTTGCAATTCAACTATCTCAGAGGAGCCAATGAAGTTTCATTTGGCAAAGCAGGATTAACCTGCTCAGATGCAGGTTTCAAGGGCTGCCTCCACTGACAAAGCAAATTCAGCAAAAATTAGGGGGTCATTGTCCCAAGAGTCATAATTTTCTGATCATATGTCCCCATTCCAATTTCATAATTCCATTCTTTCATAATCAATGTCCTCACTTTAGTAACAGAAACTCTGCAAGTTTAAGAATTTAATTTTCATTGTAATTCAGTCACTTTCAGTATGAAACTGTAGAATTTGCATGCTATACATTTCAATTCTGTGGTTATAGGAGATAAGATTTTATTTCAAGGAGCATAATGGAAACTCTTAGGTCATTTATGCAGCAAACTAGCTGGGAATTTGAAGCCCTGAGCTGATCCTTTTCTTCATACACTTTCTCTGGCTCATTTAAGGACAACAGACCAATCTCATTCTATCAGTAAATTTGATAATAACATTCTAACTTATCAAATACCTGGTCACAGAAACCTCACATCTTACATGTCTTTGATTAAGATTAGCCAATGGTGATATTTTGCATGTCTCCACTGTCACATTATACCATGGACTATCAAAGGGCCCTTTACCACTGGAAATAGATTCCTTTATGAATTAGATCTAATCAGATTGAAAAATCAGCTACAAAACCCACAGAATCAACTGAGAAATCCCATAATTATGGTTCTGCTCCTTTACTACAACTTCTGATACCCAAATCTGTATTAATCAGAGTTCACTAAAGAAACAGAGCTATATTATATATGTATATATAGATATATGAGTGTATTTTCTTGTGTGTGTGTGTGTGTGTGTGTGTGTGTCTTTTGGGGAATATAGCCATTATAGCAATATTATTCCATGATTGAGATATCTTTTGTAAATTTATTTAGATCTTCTTTAATGTCTTTCAACAATATATTTTATTTTTCAATGTGTCTCCACTGTTGTTTTTCCTACATATTCAATTCTTTCTGATGCTGTTGTACATAAGATCGATTTTACTTAATACATACATTGTTTATTGATAATGTATAGAATTATAGGTGTCTTTTTTGGTGCATTTATCTTGGGTTCTTCATCAATTCTGCATTGGTCTTTTAGTTTACTTCTGTGGATGTGACAGTAGTTTTCTTAAATAAAATTATGCCATTTGGGACTTGAGACAGTTTTATTCATTCTTTTCCAATATGGATATTCTGTTTACATTTTCTTGTCTATTTCCCTGCACAGAATTTTCAAGACAGTGCTGAATAGAAGTCATAAAATACCATCCTTGACTTTTTCCTGATACAGGAGGAAAATGTTAAATCTTTTGCCATTGAATATGGTTATTTATGAGTCTTCCATAAATTCAGATTGTGGTAGTTCCCTTTTATTCTTACTCTCTGAGTATTTTTACCCTAAAGGGATGCAGTATTTTGTCAAGTAATTTTTCAATCACTTTACTTATAATGGGTCTTTTCATATTTTCTGCTTCTTCGTGAGTCAGTTTTTGTAGATTATGTTTCCAGTAATATTCCATCACATCTACATTATCCAATGTTTTAGCCTAAAATTGTTTATAGTGCTCCATTCTGATCTTTCATTTCTGTAAGGTGCATAATAATATCCCCACATTCAAAACTGAATTTAGTAACATTCATAATCCTGCATTTTTTTAGACAGTTTAGTTTAGTTTTGTCAATTTTATTGATGTTTTCAAAAAACAACATTGGATTTTCTTGTGTATGTCTATTGTTTTCCTGTTTCTATTTTGTGTATCTCTGCACTAGTAGCTATTATTTCCTCCTTCTTCTAGCTCTGGATTTAATTTTTCTCTTTCATTTTTAGTTCCTGAGGTGTAAAGTTAGATTATTGATTTGATATTTTTCATTCATTTATAATGTATGCATTCATAAATGCAAATTCCTTCTGAGTACTGGATTTGCTGCATCTCAAAGATTTTGATATGTTATATTTTCATTTGCATTCAGCTCTAAGAATTTTCTTATCCCCTGTAAGATTTCTTATTTGGCCCATTGGTTGTTTAAGGGAGACTTTAATTTCCACATGTTTGTGAATTTTCCACTTATCCTTCTGTCACTGATTTCTAGCTGTATTACATTGTGGTTGAAGAATATGCATTGTATAATTTAAATGTTTTAATTTACAGCTCTGTTGGTACTATGAGACCAGATCTGTTAATGGGTTATAAGCAGAAGTGGTGCATCACACTTCCTGGGTCTATCATATTAGCACAAGGAAGCTGTCTGTGGTCTCTTCTCATGTTGCAGAGACCCTGGGTGCCATGTATTGAAATGGTTGTATTAGAAGATACTAGAAACTCCATCAGCCTTGATCACTCAAAGACTATATAGATCAGGGTTTGAGAGTTGCCCTTCTTTTACAACCTCACTACCACTTAGTTTTGTCAGACTTTGGAGATTTTTTTGACAGTTTGATAGTACACAATAATTGTTTTAATTTGTTTTTTGTTTTGTTTTGCTGATTAAAAGTGACATTTTGGAACTTTTCCAATTCTAGTTGGTTATTTGAGTTTCTAATTCTGTAATTGCCTGTATATAATGTTTGCCCAGGTGGAGTCAGTGTTCTTTAACTAATTGGTTTGTAGGAATACTTTATGTATTTTGGAAACTAAATTTTAAACTGTTACATCTGAAGGAAAAAACATACTCCAAATCTGTAGTTTATATTTTTATTTTGTATAAGGTATCTAGTTTGGAAAAGATTTGAAATTAGCTATTTTTTTTACATTTTGTGTAGGCATTCATATCTCAAGGCAATAGATATTTTCCTATTTTCCTTTTAAATACGTTTAAGCCTCACTTTTCATTTGTAAGACTTTAATCCCCTGAAATAGTTTTTGGTGGGGTATGGTATAAAGTAATAACATGATTCTTTTTTCAATAAAAATAGCCAACATTCTCAAGACCATTTATTTGATACTCCATGATTTCTGTTGATAGTAATAAAACTTAAGACATATACCAAGTTTTATTTATGCAGGGGTTGTTGATGGGCTCTGTATTCTGTTTCAATGTGTTCTTTGTCTTTTCCTGATTCAAAGTCATGCTGTTTAATAATAAGAGTTAATATCTGGTAGGGTGAGTATACCTCCACCTTGAAAAGAGACACAGACAAAGGGGAAAAGACCCTGTGAGAACAGAGACAGAATTCATCATATAAATGGAATATTATATTTTTCCTTCTATGTCTGTCTTATTGCACTCAAGATGTTTTCAAGTCTCATCTGTGATGTAGCATGTATCAAAACTTTCTTCTTTATATGACTGAAAAACATTTGCATGTATTTATATACCACATTTTGTCACTCAAACCATGGGTTAATGTAAATTTATGCTGTTTCCACCTTTTGAGCTTTGATAAGATATTCAATAGCAAAAAAAGCTTACGTTACAAAAGAAAAATCTCAAATGAATTACCTAACTCGATATTTTGAGAAAAAAAAGAAGTACAAACAAAACTTAAAGTTAGCAGAAAGAAGGAAATAATAATATGGATATAAATGAATTACAAAAGAGAAAAATAATTGAGAGAACTAACAAAACCAAAGATTGGATCTTTGAAAAGTGTAATAAAATAGCCAAAACCAAAATATACTGGTGAAGAAAAAAAAAAGAGAAGACATAAATAATGAAATTCAGAAATGAAAGTGGGGACATGCTGATTATAAAGAAATAAAGAGGATTATAAAAGAATTCTATTATCTATTAAAGGACAAATAATTAGATAACACAGATGAAATGGACAAATTTCTAGAAGAACACAAATTACCTAAACTGACTCAAGAAGAAAGAGAAAATCTCAATGTATGTAAACAAGTAACAAGTTTGAGTCAGTAATCAAAACTATCATAAATGAAAAGTCTAGGACAAAATGGTTTTACTGAGGATGTGTACCCACAACTCTGGGAAGCATTTTCACCAATCCTCAAACCATTCAAATAAAAATGGAAGAAGAAACACTTTGCAGCTCAATTTCTGAGGCCAAAGTTACCCTGTTACTAAAGCCAGATAAAGATAGCACAAGAAATGAAAATTACAGCCCAATTTTCCAAGTGAACATAGATGCAAAAATACTCAAAAAAAATACTGGCAATAGAATCCACCAAACCAATTAAAAGTATTAATCAACATGACCAAGTAGGATTTATCTCAGTAATGCAAGCAAGTTTCAAAAAATAAAATACATTAATGTATGTACCATATTAACAGAATGAAGGACAAAACATATGGGTATCTCAGTTGACAATACAAAGCATTTGAAGAAATACTCAAATCTTTCAAGATAAACACACAAAGAAAATGAGGAAAAGGAGAGAACTTACTCAACACAATTAAGGGCATTTATGAAAAATCTGATGATGTAATGATGAAAGTTGGAATGTATGTTTACATCAAGCTCCTAGTACTGTGCCTGCATGCTCTCTCCCCATAAGAGTTATTGGTGAGACCCATTTCTGTGGTCCCTAGAACTATAAAGGATCAAACACATCTCATAGACATGCTCCAAAAGTAGATGAGAACATGCTGTTACTAAAAACACCTTTTACTACAAACACCTTTGCCTCTGCCTTCCAGAAAGGTCTCAATCACTTTAGCTTTTCAGTGAACATTGCCTCCAAACTGGCTCTGCTGCATGGTGCCAGAGGGTGCTGTGAAACAGTCCAATGAAACCCTAAAGCCCACCATCCTGTTTCCCAGAGGACCAATGATGCTGCACTACAATGACTGTACATAGAAGATACCTCCCAAAGCTATAATTGCCAGTGTGATGTGGTTGAAACCTAAAAACATAATTAACATTATGGCCTGCTCCTATCAGGAGGCAGCATGTATGGTATTGTAAACTTAACACCCAATGCAGCTCAAGAAAAAAACTTGAGCATTCATCAGCATTAACTGCTACAAATATCTATCAAATGAATATAACAATGTCTCTTCAATATTAAATCATATGCAAGATAATAATCATCATGCTAAAATTATAGTAAACTAGATGCATTTTTAAGTGGTTAATGAATTTACTATGAAATAGAAAATAGCCTTTATTACAATGGTTTTTATTCTGTTTGTCATTTATTTGTCTTGTTGTTGCCTGTATTGTTTCTGTGAGTTTATGTCCAGAGCATCTTCCAGATTAATATAAGAACCTCTTCACTATTGCTCAGCAAGAAGCACTTATAAGAAGAAAGACCTCTACCCACTTTCCCTTTTATAGATGTTCACTAGATACTGTTTCTTAAAAATTCCAAAAAAAGTCTCATAAAAAGGGGGGATTTGATAGCTGGATCAGTAGAAAATATTCAATATAATTCTTTAGCTAGAAAATTAATATAGTCCTCAATAGCCAATAGAGGGAAAAATTTATTAAGATCACTTCACTCAAGCAGCTTAAAGTTATTCTGACCATGAAAATCCCTTGTTAAAATAACTTGCTGTTGCTCTACTTTAAACAACAAAAACTTATTCTGTATTCCCAGAAACTTTCCCAGCATTGCCTGTGGTAAGAGATGAGGGGTTTAACCATATGATCTCATAATCAAGACCTTGAAAAGCAAGCCTACATGAGGGGAGGACCTGAAAATAACAAGAAGATGCTAACCAAACAGCTTTCTCTCTTCTATTTTTTTTTTCTTTCTGCTTTCTTCTGGCTTCTGGCCATTTCTTTGTCTGTTTGGGGTTATAAAAGCCCTATCAAGGCATTAGAAAAACAAAAACAGTCTTTAAATAGTTTAGCTAAAGTAGATATACAAGATAAAAGAGCACTAGACATTCTAACCACAACAGCAAGAAGAACTTGTGCAATAATAAATGAAACCTGTTGTTTTTGCATCAATAAAATACAGGACAAGTCAAACAAAACTTACAAGTACTATAACAAAATATAAACATAATAAAAGACAGTCTAGCAAATGTAGATGGATCTTAGTTAAAAACTTTCTCTCAAATTTTCTTTCATTCTTTTCTATGCCTATATGAGCTATTCTTCTCCTCCTTATTAGGCCATTAATTATCCTCACATTAATTTTCCTTTTTGTTCCTTGCCTCTTACAATGTCTAATTAAATTTATCAATAGGTCAACAGCAGCCATAACTAACCAGCAAAATTCTGAAAACATACTCCTGTTGCAACAGAAATTCAAAAATTTGCTCCTTTCACAGCAAAAGCATCACTATCAGCCTGTTCTAGCAGAAGATGCCCAAACATCAATTTAATAATGCTAAAGCTTAGTTCAAGGCAACTTTCCCCCAATTGCATCCTTACACAGCCAGAAGTAGCTAAAGAAAGAACACAATGCCCCTGCTCCCTCCAAAGTTTGCCTTGAGCTCATTAAAGCATTAGCCCAAATTCAACCGACACTTCTGTCAATTTTATTAAAAGTAAAAGGCAGAAATGTCAGATCCCAGAAAAAAATCTAACATATAGAAGGAATTTCTGACCCAGGGGCCCCACAGCTTATCTCCTAGAAACCAGATGCACCATAAAATATGGGTTGAAGGCTGTTTTAGAAATTCCAGTCATGGTGGTGCCTCAACCCTCAAAAGGCAGATAAAACAAGATCGGATATGTCCATAAGATAAAAGACCATAAGCATTCAGAAAAGGCCTGCTCCCTCCACATAGATAGTACATCTGAACTTCAAAGAAGAATAGTGAGTTAGAACCCTAGCAACCAATTAGCCCAAGAGTTGATAAGCCCACACCCAATCAGGACACAGGTCACCACTCAGCAGACACCCTTCCCTCCCAACACTCTTCCCTCCCAATGTGTTTTTTTCTTTAAAAAATGCTGCTCTCAGATAGGGAGCTGGAGCCATTTTCTTTTTGCTGGCTCCCACCTGCTTTCTTCCTTTAATAAATCTTAAACTTTCTACTTAAAACTTTGACTTACTGCATTGTGTGGATTCTTGAATGACTACAACCTAACATAGAGTAAATATTAGAAGCAATAAATATAATATTAAGGTATGCACAACTTGTTCTGGGGCATTTGAGATGAAGTTTCTTACCCAGCAGTGTTATAGAGATTGTCAAGAAATTAAAACACTGCTTTACTCTTTTACATTATAATTTTGAGAACCTTTTTAAGTCTGTGTTTAGGGTACTAAAGCTTACAAAGTCAAACTCTCAGAAACTCTAACTGATTAATAGTGTTTAATTTCAAGGAACAACTTAGATAGATACACATTGACTTTATTGCAAAGTAGGTTCTGCTTTGGGCAGTTAGACTGGTAAATTGAGGTTTTCCTCTAGTTTTTCAGCTTTAGAACTATTGCTAAATATGCATTTTCCAATACCAATCAAGTATATTATTTCATTTAAAAGGAGTCATTGGAAACATAATACTTCTGGTAAAGGGCTATTACTCATGGAATCTCACATTTATGGAGTGAACAAGTGGCAGGTTAGCACTGTCAGGCTTTCAGCATGGGCCCTGGAATTTATAGTTAGTTGATTAGATTGAGAGGACATAGAGTGTCAGAAAGACAAAATAGGAGAACTGAAAACTTGAGAGTCACAGGATCACAAAATAAGGTATATGCAGATTTTTGCAGTGTATAACTGAGGGCATCTTTCAGTGAAAAAATGGCAATTCTGCTAAAGAAAATTAGTACTCTATGAAAGGATATATTTGATATAGAAAAACACATCCCCAACAATGTCCAAATAACAAGCAATTTTCTGTCTTAAGCTATTTTTCAATGACTTTATATGTGATCAAGAATCTTGCATTTAAATTTCCATTGCATTTGACTGATTCTCTCTCTCCATCATCAGTCTGCAGCTTATATGTTTCCATGTAATAAAATATAACACCTAACTCCCTGTTTCTCCGTGATTCTCTAACAAACCAATAAAACCCTTCTGGATCTTTCCAAATAAAAGCACACTTAATGGAAAGACAAAAGTTCCTAAACCAAAGCTTGACTTTTTAAGATAGAATTCAGAATCAAATGGGATATTTCCACCTTTGTTATGCTCATTAATTTTGCCTCATGGTTTCTACAAGATTGTCATTTTTATTGCTCTTAAAACTGAGGAAATAATTAAGGACTAATATTTCAAGTACTATTTTTTCTTTTACTTTTGAATCATTTACCTGTGGGATTGTGTGAGAGATCTTATACCAACAGGTTTTATCTGAACTGTTTCCATGTCACCTTGATGATTCAATACTGAACACTGACACTGACTGAACAATCTGATAACTTAAGACCTCAGATTGACAGTTTTCTTGCCAACTGCACTGCCTTTTTAATATTTGATGAATTTGTTGAATTAGAATCAAAATCATATTCTTCTAAGCATTTTTTAAAATCTGACTACAAAATGAAAGCATTGTAAGATTTGGCATTGTCATACTTTCATGTACTATACTACCCATATAATAGTTGATATTATTGTTGGAATTTAACAGTAAGCTTATTTCTTAAAGCTATGTCCTAATTGCTTGATGGTTCTCAGGAGCAAGCAAATAAAAAGCTAAAATTACTAATATATTGTTTTTCTCTAGTATGTCTTTTGAATTCAACAAATGCTTCTTGATCACCTAAAACAGGTTGGGAACTTTTTCTTAAATGGCCAGATGGTCATTTAGATTTGCAGGATATTATCTCAGTTGCAACTACTTAAATCTGCTGTTCTAGGGAGAAAGCAGCTATAGGCATTATGTAAACAAGTGGGTGTGGCTGGTTTAGGAGAAAACTTTCTTTACAAAAAAAGCATGCTAGGCATTGTTTCCTTCTCATACTAGAAAATAACAAATCACATAGGTGCCAATATAGGCACAGGAAGAAAAAGTCCTTGCTTTTATAGAACTTGTAATGCAAAAAAAGAGGCAAAAAGTTTCCAAGTAATTTCTATAATTGTGACTTTATACTTTTATGCATGTCATACTTCAACAAAAAATTTATACATAAACAAGGGGAAAAAACTATGAAGATAAGTAATATGATGCAATGTATTAAACAGGACCTGGAAGACAACTTTAAAATTGATCTTCATGAAAGGCATTTATAAAATTGTGCTATTTTGATGAAGCACAAAATAGCACAGAAGCAACCAGCTGTGAGAATATGGGGAAAGAGTATTGTAGGTGGAGAAAATGCTTATGCAAAGACCCCAAGGCAAAGTAGGTTTGGCATATTCAAGAAACCAAAATCAGGCCCCATCCTGCTAAGGCATCTATCTGTATGTTATCCATCTCCTACCTATCTTGTCATTTTTAGCCTCTATTTATTTTCCTCTTATTGGATACCCCAAGAGAGAAGAGAGATGAAATAATAAAATCAAAAGACAGGGAGGAGCTTAAAAATAAAACAGTGGGGTGGAGTGGTGAGGTGTATGTTTTAGTTACTCCTCCAGGGAAGTAGGTAGAAAGCCAGGAACTGCACAGGCTGTACATCATAGAGCAATTTGACTTTAGGCATACTTCATACAACATTCATGAACATGTGGAACTGCTGAGATCAGCAAAATCTGTAAGTTTTTGCAGCAAGGGGAACCATGCCCCTCCCTGCCAGGCTCAGTCCCATGGGAGGAGAGGTCATCAGCACTGGGAATGAGGAGGGAGAACTTCAGTGATGGCTCTTATTGGAAACTCATCCTACTGATCCAAACTCCAATCATAGATAGACTGAGACCAGACACCCGAAAATCTGGGAGCAGCCAGCCCTGTGGAGAAGAGATAGGGATAGAAAAAACAGTAGCAAAAACCCAAAGTAAAAGCAGAGGCTTTTTGGAGTTCTCGTGAATATAGAAAGGGTAAGGGCACAGCTCAGGCCCTGAAGCTCATATGCAAATCCAGAAAAGAAAAACATCCCTCTGCCCCCTGGACCTTTCCTTAATGGCCCTAATTGTTTTGTCTCTTAGCATTTCAATAACCCATTAGACCTGTGAGGAGGGCCCTTTTCTTATCTTTTTTTTTTCTTTTTCTAAAACAATTACTATAAGAAGCACAATACAGAGAGCCTCAAAGTCTTGCAATTTGGGGAAGTCAATGCAAGAGCAGAACTAAGAGAGCCCTGAGGCAAAAGGCAATAATCCAGTGGCAGGCAGAGAAAATTCACTAAACATCACAACTTTCAAAGAAAAGGGGGGTATCCTCTCACAGCCATTGAAGTGGGCCCCCTCCCCTTAATCTGTAACAGGAGGGTCCCCTTCCCCTCAACCAGCAATGACTGCAAAGTAAAAAAATGTTGTGTAAACAGCATTAAGCCATGAGAAGAAGGAAGTGAAACTACCATTTGAAGGAAGTGAAACTGCAGTTGTACACATTAGCCAAGTGTAACCCTTTTCACAATCAACAATTGTACCAATTCCAAGTGAAACTTTGTGAAATTTTTCTGTACCAACCTCTGGGCCAAACTTGCTAAAATGTCCTAAGCAACCAATAACTAACCACCAACTCTGCTTCTGTCAAAATAGCTTGCTTCCATTTCCAGGATTTAGTTTCTGCCTATATAAGTCCCCAGCACCCTCAGGTCAGGGCTGCTCGCTGAATTCCCTGTGTGGAGGGAGTGATGCTGAGCAGTCACCAGCTGGCTAATAAAGGCTCTTCAAATTCTATTTGGCTGTTTTAAACTTTAACTCACAGGCACCACAACACCATCATCCTGGTGGACAGGGAACACTACTGCCTATTGATGGCCCCATAGCCCAGAGATGCCCCAGACAACCCAGTGTGACAGAAGTGCTTCCAATAACATGCACACATCACAAAATTGGGCATGGACATTAGCCTTTCCTGCACCCTGAGCTGGTTGTCCCACAGCTAGGATGGCAGAGCAGTGTGAATTATCATGCCCCATTCAGCCATATTTTCAGCAGTCTGGGAGCCGCCTTACACAGTGCTGCAGCCCAGAACCACCCTGGGGGATCACATTCACCTGTGACATAGCACAGTCATCCCTCAACAGAGGACAAGGGGGTGCAAAGCCTGGAAGAGTGACCCACTTGCAAGTCTCAGGGGCCATACACCAATACCAAGGACTTGTGTCTCAGTGGCAGAGAAAAACTGTGCCAGGACTAAATTGAAGGATTAGACTATTGCAACAGCATTAAAACTCCAGGAATACCAGGGAGATTTGATTGTTAGAGCTGCCCCCCCTCCCTGACCACCAAGACACATGCCTCATATACAGGGTGGGCAACACCAACTACACATGCAAGCTTGGTACACCAACTGGACCCCACAAGACTCACTCCCCCACTCACCACAAAGACAAAGCAAGAGAGAACTGGCTTTAAGGGAACAGGTGGCTCATGGACACCACCTGCTGGTTAGAGTGTACTACATGAAGCTGTAGATCTGACAAATTAGATATAATGAGTTCAATTGGTCTACAAATCCTAAAAAAACTGTAACAACTTAAGCAAATGCCAAGAGGCCAAAAACAACAGAAAATTTTAAAGCATATGAGAAAACCAGATGATATGGATAACCCAAGCCCAAGCACCCAAATCAAAAGGTCAGAGGAGACACAGCACATGGAGCAATTAATCAAATAACTAAAGATGAATGGAGACCATGGCACAAGATATATAAAGGACATGAAGAAGAGCATGGCACAGGATATAAAGGACATAAAGAAGACCCAGAAGAGCACAAAGAAGACATTGCAAGACTAAATAAAAAAAAGAAGATCTTATGGAAATTAAAGAAACTGTTGACCAAATTAAAAAGATTCTGGGTACTCATAGTACAAGACTAGAGGAAGGTGAACAACGAAGCAGTGACATGGAAGATGGAAAAACAGAAAATGAAAGAATAAAAGAAAGAATGGGGAAAAAATAAAAAAATTGAAATGGACGTCAGGGATATGATAGATAATATAAAATGTCCAAATATAAGACTTATTGGTGTTCAAAAAGGGGAAGAGAAGGATAAAGGTCTAGGAAGAGTGTTCAAAGAAATTGTTGGGGAAAACTTCCCAAATCTTCTAAACATCATAAATACACAAATCATAAATGCCCAGCAAACTCCAAATAGAATAAATCCAAATAAACCACTGTGAGACATATTCTGATCACAATGTCAAATACAGAAGAGAAGGAACAAGTTCTGAAAGCAGCAAGAGAAAAAAAATTCCCCACGTACAAAGGAAACAGCATAAGACTAAGTAGTGACTACTCAGCAGCCACCATGGAGGCGAGAAGGCAGTGGCATGACATATTTAAAATTCTGAGAAAAATTTTCAACCAACAATACTTTATCCAGCAAAGCTCTCCTTCAAATTTGAGGGAGAGCTTAAATTTTTCACAGACAAACAAATGCTGAGAGAATTTGCTAATGAGAGACCTGGGTTACTTCAGATACTAAAGGGAGCCCTACCAACAGAGAAACAAAGAAAGGAGAGAGAGATATGGAGAAAGGTTCAGTACTAAAGAGATTCAGTATGGGTACATTAAAGGATATTAATGGAGAGAGGGAAAAATATATATGACAAACATAAACAAAAGGATAAGAAGGTTGATTCAAGAAATGCCTTCATGGTTATAACATTGAATGTAAATGGATTAAACTCCCCAATTTAAAGATACAGATTTGCAGAATGGATCCAAAAAAAGAACCATCAATACGTTGCATATAAGAGACTCATCTTAGACACAGGAACACAAGGAAATTGAAAGTGAAAGGATAGAAAAAAATATTTCATGCAAGCTACAGCCAAAAGAAAGCAGGTGCAGCAATATTAATCTCAGATGAAATAGACTTTAAAGGCATGGATTTTATGAGAGACAAAGAAGGCCAATACATACTAATAAAAGGGGCAACTCAATAAGATGAAATAAAAAGTATAAATGTTTATGCACCCAATCACAGTGCCACAAAATACATGAGAGAAACACTGTAAAAGTAAAGGAAGCAATTGATGTTTTGACAATAATTGTGGGAGACTTCAATGCATCACTCTCTGCTATAGATAGATCAACCAGAGAGAAGACCAATAAGGAAATTGAAAACATAAACAGTCAGATAAATGAATTGGATTTAACAGACATATATAGAACATTACATCCCAAAATACCAGGATACATATTCTTCTCTAGTGCTCATGGAACTTTCTCCAGAATAGATCATATGCTGGGACATAAAACAAGCCTCAATAAATTTAAAAAGATTGAAATTATTCAAAGCACATTCTCTGACCACAATGGAATACAATAACCGCCAGAGACTTAGAAAATTCACAAATACCTGGAGGTTAAACCACACACTCCTAAACAATCAGTGGGTTAAAGAAGAAATAGCAAGAACAATTGCTAAATATATAGAGATGAATGAAAATGAGAACACAACACAAAATAACATACAGGATGCAGCAAAAGTGGTACTGAGGGGGAAATTTATAGCACTAAATGCATATATTAAAAAGGAAAAAAGAGTCAAAATCAAAGAACTGATGGATTAAATGAAGAAGCAAGAAAATAAACAGCAAACCAATCCTAAACCAAGGAGAAGAAAAGAAATAACAAGGATTAAAGCAGAAATAAATGACATAGAGACAAAAAGCAATATGGAGGATAAATAACACCAAAATTTGGTTCTTTGAGATGATCAACAAGATTCACAAGCCCCTAGCTAGACTGAAAAAATCAAAAAGAGAGAAGACCCATATAAACAAAATAATGAGTGAGAGAGGTGACATTACTGCAGATCCTGAAGAAATTAAAAAAATTATAAGAGTATACTATGAACAACCGTATGCCAACAAACTAGATAATGTAGAGGAAATGGACAATTTCCTGGAAACATATGAACAACCTAGACTGACCATGGAAGAAACAGAAGACCTCAACCAACCAATCACATGCAAAGGGATCCAATCAGTCATCAAAGAGCTTCCCACAAATAAATGCCCAGGGCTAGATGGCTTCACAGGGGAATTCTCCCAAACTGTCCAAAAAGAACTGACAGCAATCTTACTTAAACTCTTTCAAAACATTGAAGAAAATGGAACACTACTTAACACATTTTATGAAGCTAACATCGAACTAATACCAAAACCAGGCAAAGAGGTTACAAAAAAGGAAATCTACCAGTCAATCTTCCTAATAAATATAGATGCAAAAATCCTCAATAAAATCCTTGCAAATCGAATCCAAAGACACATTAAAAAAATCATACACCATTACCAAGTGGGTTTCATTCCAGGCATGCAAGGATGGTTCAACATAAGAAAATCAATCAATGTATTACAACACATTAAAAATTTGAAAGGGAAAAATCAAATGATCATCTAAATAGATGCTGAAAAAGCATTTGACAAAATCCAACATCCCTTTTTGATAAAAACACTTCAAAATGTAGGAATTGAAGGAAACTTCCTCAATATGATAAAGACCATATACGAAAAACCCACAGCCAGCATAGTACTCAATGGTGAGAGACTGAAATCCTTCCCTCTAAGATCAGGAACAAGACAAGGATGCCCGCTGTCACCACTGTTATTCAACATTGTGCTGGAAGTGCTAGCCAGGGCAATCCGGCAAGACAAAGAAATAAAAGACATCCAAATTGGAAAAGAAGAAGTAAAACTGTCATTGTTTGCAGACGATATGATCTTATATCTAGAAAACCCTGAGAAATTGACGATACAGCTACTAGAGCTAATAAACAAATTTAGCAAAGTAGCGGGATACAAGATTAATGCACATAAGTCAGTAATGTTTCTATATGCTAGAAATGAACAAACTGAAGAGACACTCAAGAAAAAGATACCATTTTCAATAGCAACTAAAAAAATCAAGTACCTAGGAATAAACTTAACCAAAGATGTAAAAGACCTATACAAAGAAAACTACATAACTCTACTAAAAGAAATAGAAGGGGACCTTAAAAGATGGAAAAATATTCCATGTTCATGGATAGGAAGGCTAAATGTCATTAAGATGTCAATTCTACCCAAACTCATCTACAGATTCAATGCAATCCCAATCAAAATTCCAACAACCTACTTTGCAGACTTGGAAAAGCTAGTTATCAAATTTATTTGGAAAGGGAAGATGCCTCGAATTGCTAAAGACACTCTAAAAAAGAAAAATGAAGTGGGAGGACTTACACTCCCTGACTTTGAAGCTTAATATAAAGCCACAGTTGTCAAAACAGCATGGCACTGGCACAAAGACAGACATATAGATTAATGGAATCGAATTGAGAATTCAGAGATAGACCCTCAGATCTATGGCCGACTGATCTTTGATGAAGCCCCCAAAGTCACTGAAATGAGTCATAATGGTCCTTTCAACAAATGGGGCTGGGAGAGTTGGATATCCATATCCAAAAGAATGAAAGAGGATCCCTACCTCACCCCTCACACAAAAATTAACTAAAATGGATGAAAGATCTCAATATAAAAGAAAGTACCATAAAACTCCTAGAAGGTAATGTAGGAAAACATCTTCAAGACCTTGTATTAGACGGCCAGTTCCTAGACTTTACACCGAAAGCACAAGCAACAGAAGAAAAAATAGATAAATGGGAACTCCTCAAGCTCAGAAGTTTCTGCACCTCAAAGGAATTTCTCAAAAAGGTAAAGAGGCAGCCAAATCAATGGGAACATTTTTTGGAAACCATGTATCTGACAAAATACTGATATCTTGCATATATAAAGAAATCCTACAACTCAATGACAATAGTACGGACAGCCCAATTATAAAATGGGCAAAAGATATGAAAAGACAGTTCTCTGAAGAGGAAATACAAATGGCCAAGAAACACACACAAAAAATTTTCAGCTTCACTAGCTATTACAGAGATGCAAGTTAAGACCACAATGAGATACCATCTAACACCGATTAGAGTGGCTGCCATTAAAGAAACAGGAAACTACAAATGCTGGAGGGGATGTGGAGAAATTGGAACTCTTATTCATTGTTGGTGGGACTGTATAATGGTTCAGCCACTCTGGAAGTCAGTCTGGCCATTCCTTAGAAAACTAGATATAGAGTTACCATTCAATCCAGCGATTGCACTTCTCAGTATATACCCGGAAGATCGGAAAGCAGTGACAGGAACAGATATCTGCATGCCAATGTTCATAGCAGCATTATTCACAATTGCCAAGAGATGGAAACAACCCAAATGTCCTTCAACAGATGAGTGGATAAATAAAATGTGGTATATACACAGGATGGAATACTACACGGCAGTAAGAAGGAACGATCTCGTGAAACATATGTCAACGTGGATGAACCTTGAAGACATAATGCTAAGTGAAATAAGCCAGGCACAAAAAGAGAAATATTATATGCTACCACTAATGTGAACTTTGAAAAATGTAAAACAAATGGTTTATAATGTGGAATGTAGGGGAACTAGCAATAGAGAGCAATTAAAGAAGGGGAACAATATTCCAAGAAGAATAGATAAGCTATTTAACATTCTGGGGATGCCCAGGAATGACTATGGTCTGTTAATTTCTGATGGATATAGTAGGAACAAGTTCACAGAAATGTTGCTATATTAGGTAACTTTCTTGGGGTAAAGTAGGAACAGGTTGGGAGTAAAGCAGTTATCTTAGGTTAGTTGTCTTTTTCTTAATCCCTTGTTATGGTCTCTTTGAAATGTTCTTTTATCATATGTTTTTTTTTTAATTTTTTTTTCATACAGTTGATTTAAAAAAGAAAGAAAGGTTAAAAAAAGAAAACCAAGGAAAAAAATATGTACTGCCCCCTTGAGGAGCCTGTGGAGAATGCAGGGGTATGGGTCTACCCCAACTTGATGGTTGTTAACATGACCACAGACTTAGGGGACTGGTGGTTTGATGGGCTGAGCCCTCTACCACAGGATTTACCCTTGGGAAAATGGTTGCTGTAAAGGAGAGTCTACGCCTCCCTATAATTTTGCCTAAGAGCCTCCTCCGGAATGCCTCTTTGTTGCTCACATGTGGCCCTCTCTCTCTAGCTAAACCAACTTGAAAGGTGAAATCCCTGCCCTCCCTCCTATGTGGGATCAGACACCCAGGGGAGTGAATCTCCCTGGCAACGTGCAATATGACTCCCGGGGAGGAATGTAGACCTGGCATCGTGGGATGGAGACCATCTTCCTGACCAAAAGGGGGATGTGAAAGGAAATGAAATAAGCTTCAGTGGCAGAGAGATTCCAAAAGGAGCTGAGAGGTCACTTTGGTGGGCACTCTTATGTACAACTTAGACAACCCTTTTTAGGTTCTAAAGAATTGGGGTAGCTGGTGGTGGATACCTGAAATTATCAAACTACAACCCAGAACCCGTGAATCTCAAAGACAAATGTATAAAAATGTAGCTTATGAGGGGTGACAATGGGATTGGGAAAGCCATAAGGACCACACTCCACTTTGTCTAGTTTATGGATGGATGAGTAGAAAAATAGGGGAAGGAAACAAACAAACAGACAAAGGTACCCAGTGTTGTTTTTTGCTTCAATTGCTCTTTTCACTTCAATTATTATTCTTGTTATTTTTGTGTGTGTGCTAATGAAGGTGTCAGGGATTGATTTAGGTGATGAATGTACAACTATGTAATGGTACTGTGAACAATCAAATGTACGATTTGTTTTGTATGACTGTTTGTTATGTGAATATATCTTAATAAAATGAAGATTAAAAAAAAAGATACTCACTAAGAAAAAAAAAAATAATCGTGCACCATGACCAAGTGGGGTTCATTCCAGGCATGGAAGGATGGTTCAACATAAGAAAATCAATTAATGTATTACAACACATTAACAAATCAAAAGGGAAAAAGCAAATGATCATCTCAATAGATGCTGAAAAAGTATTTGACAAAATCCAACATCCCCTTTTTGATAAAAAAACTTCAAAAGGTAGGAATTGAAGGAAACTTCCTCAATATGATAAAAAGCATATGTGAAAAACCCACAGCCAGCATAGTACTCAATGGTGAGAGACTGAAAGCCTTCCCTGTAAGATCAGGAACAAGACGAGGATGCCTGCTATCACCACTGTTATTCAGCATTGTGCTGTAAGTGCTAGCCAGGGCAATACGGCAAGGCAAAGAAACAAAAGACATCCAAATTGGAAAGGAAGGAATAAAACTGTCACTGTTTGCAGATGATATGATCTTATACCTGGAAAACCCTGAGAAATCAATACAGCTACTAGAGCTAATAAACAAATTTAGCAAAGTAGCGGGATACAAGATTAATGCACATAAGTCACTAATGTTTCTATATGCTAGAAATGAACAAACTGAACAGACACTCAAGAAAAAGATACCATTTTCAATAGCATCTAAAAAAAATCAAGTACCTAGGAATAAACTTAACCAAAGATGTAAAAGACCTATACAAAGAAAACTACATAACTCTACTAAAAGAAACAGATGGGGACATTAAAAGATGAAAAAATATTCCATGTTCATGGATAGGAAGGCTCAATGTCATTAACATGTCAATTCTACCCAAACTTATCTACAGATTCAATGCAAACCCAATCAAAATTCCAACCTTCTTTGCAGACTTGGAGAAGCTAGTTATCAAATTTATTTGGAAAGGGAAGATGCCTCGAATTGCTAAAGACACTCTAAAAAAGAAAAACGAAGTGGGAGGACTTACACTCCCTGACTTTGAAGCTTATTATAAAGCCACAGTTGTCAAAACAGCATGGTACTGGCACAAAGACACTGGCTCAGCCACTCAGCACCAGTGGCTGCAGAATCCCGCTGCTGGGATTGTGACCTTCTCAGGGCCACCTTTCATGCCTTAGCCAGGTGGGTAATTCTCACAATGACATTATTCAGGTTTTATACAGCTGGGGTGTGATGGAGACACCCAGAGAGTGCCCTGAGGTGTCCCTCAGGACCGGGTGGGGCTGCAACAAGAAAAGGACAGCTTTGGAACTGAGCTGAAAAATCCAAATGCCAAATTAAAATAAACGAGGATTCAGGCTGAGAAATGGGTTGATGGGTGAGGTACATGCTCCAGCAGGATGGGGAGGAATGGTCTTCTGCTTCTCTCACAGACGGATGGAAACTCTAAGGCCCAAAAAGTGACAGGCCTTAAGAGGGTCCTGGGTAACACATGCACCCCAAAGTTACCTGGCCCTGACTCCTGGGCCTGAGCTCTCCCTCCTCTCTGGGGAGCTGCCTCAGCACACCTGGCATCACAGACACAGGACCTTTCAGGGAAGAGGCTGCTAGGTCTCTGGCTGGGCTATGTGAGCAGGTCATTGCTGCCATTCACCTGAATGCACAGCAGCTCAGTGGCTCTCAGGTCCCCAGGGAGCATTCCCACAGTAAGTCCTCCATACCCCGGCAGCTCAGCACCTGTATCCAGGGAGTTCCCATCTCCTGCTGTCTCAGCATGTAGGTAGGGTCCCAGGACAGTGCCTCATTGGAGCTGTCTGCAGATCACAGAAGCTTCTGCCAGGCCCCAGCAGTCCCCATACATGAGCCCCTGCCCCAAAAGTGCCTGACCTGCATACCCCCAAGCAGACTCAGGGACTCCTCTCTGGCCAGGCCTTCAGAGCAAGAACAAAACAAAGAAGGCAAACATATAGAAAACTTCCCTTAAAATTTTTTGAGGATTAAAAGACGTTAAGCCTCACTTTAATGCAAATCCTCAACTTTATATCAAATGTCCCTATCATTATTACACCTCATTTTGGTGAACTCAGTTGCTTTAATGAAATGAAGTTAGCAGTATGTGAGCATCTCCCCCTCAAAGCAATCAGCTGTTGGAGAGGCAGTTGGCAACTAATGCTTGTGCTGTCCCTGGAGTCTGGAGACCTGTGGGGTGTAGCAGACACTCACCTGGAGGGAGGGTCCAGCAGAAAAGAAGGGGGCCACACCATGGAGAGGACAGTGCCATCTCTGATAACTCTTCTGGAGTCACCCAACAAGCAAACTCAGGGAAAGGGGCATGCAGTCTGAGACCTTATCTGCCACATGGGTGAAATCTCTTCCCCGGACATCATCAGGAAGGTGGCAAGGGCCATAACCTTTTTGTAGGCTTGTGTGAGATGCTGTGGGCATGTTCTCAGTGAGGCATGAGCTCTCTGGTTGCAGAAGGAGGGCTCTAGTCTACACTCATGTGGAAGATTTGACTGAAGACCTGGGATTGCTCCAAGCTCATGTGTGTCATGAATAGTTGGATGTAGCAATCTAATTCAGACTCCTAATTTTTCTCTAGGAATGGGTTCTATGGTCACCAAAAAGGACTCACTCTCCTCTTTCTCGGGGGATTACATCCTCAGGAAATCAGCCAGTATTCAAGGAGAGTGGCTTAAATAAATCATGGAACATGCACACATTGGAACATGAGGAGGTCATTTAAAAAGATGGTATAATTGAGTTGAGTGTAGGCAAGCCAATATGAACAATTGGCTAAGAGAAAAACACAGGAAACCAGTAGAAAGCATGCCATATGTGAAGGATACGCTCACTTGTGTATCTCTGCAAAGGAAAGTGCTCATTGGACATACACCATATCATCAGAACAGTTCATTTCTGGGACCCAGAATGTTAGAAGGTTTTTCAGTTTCCTTTTGTGCATTATCTTACTTTCTACATAATCTAAAATGAACATGGAATACTCTTCTAAAGAGAATAATTGCAATGTATCAAAATGCACCCAGGGCTGGGTATCTAATTTACAGGGCTCAATGCAAATGGAAATGCCAAGCTCTTGACAAAGATTAAGAATTTTGAGATGGCAACTGTGGAGTGTGGGTCCTTCTGAGCAGGTGGATGATGATGCTGGCTCTGGATGTGCCAGATGAAATGTTATAGGGAGAAGCACCTGGGCTGTCAGCCCTACATGCAGGCATGTTGAGGCTGTACAAGTCAGAAAGGGAGGCCCAGAGGCTCTCAAGAGACAAAGATGGACCCCCAACACAGTAGGAGATGCTTGTCAGTCCACAGCACTCCCATACCCCACCTCAGGAATGGCCCATAAGGACTCCTCTCCTGGGGTCCCAGAATAAGTCCCCCCACAAGATGGCAAATGAATTTGTTCAAACCACACTGATGGTATTTTAAGGCTCTTAGCAAAACATCCCAAACAGCTACACAGAAGGGAGCTGGTGGCCATTGTGCTGTGGGGGTTTTGGATACTCAGAGGGAGGGAAGAGACAGTTTGGGAAAGGAGGTTGGGGGCAAGGGACAGCAAGGCCAAAGGCTTGCAGCTGGAAATAGGACAGGGATACGTGCTGAAAGGCAGGAAAAGAGAGAAGTCTGGGTCAGATGCTTTTGCTCCATTTGATCTTGATCTGGACCCTCTGCCAACAACCTCACAGATCCTTCCAGCCTCCAGCTGTCTGGCTGGTTTTCTCCAAGTCCTGAATATAGACCAACCAGTTAGCCAGTGCCTTGAGTCCATTGAGGATCCTTTGCAGGGCTGGCCATGAGCAGCATGACACAGATGATTGAATGGATAACCAGATATCTGACTCCTGCCAGGACTTTCTCTCTCCACCCCACCCCCCCCAGGACAACCCTTAGTACTGGGAGGTATCAGCAGCCCAGCACTGAGTGTACATGGCATCATGCAGGTCTATTGCTCACCAGGCCTTGGCTCTGTCTTCTCCTGCCAAGTTCCCATAAGTCCAGGGGTTTCAGCTGAGGGATGGAGAGGAAAGCAGTGTGTCAGGCAAAGGGACAGCAGAGGGTCAGGTAGGGAGAAAGCAGATGGTCTGATGGGGACAGCAGATGGTCAGGTAAGAGATGGGCAGGGTCAGATAAGGGGAAGGAAGAGAGTCAGGTAATGGAAATTTAGGGGGTCAGATAAGGGAAGGGCAGGGTGTCAGATAAGAGGATTCAGGGGTTCAGGTAAGAGGAGGGTGTTTGGTCAAATAAGGTTAGGTCAGAGAGTCAGTGTCAGTGTTGGGGATTTAACCATCTCACCTCTGAATGCTTGACTGGTGTAACCACAGTGTGCCTGAGGAAAGTCAGGGGACTGTGGACAAGTTACTGAAGAGTCCAGAGGGAATAGGCTCAAGAACTAATGGGAAGAGAGTGGTCAGTTGGAAGAATCAGATCAGAACACTGGGGGATGGTGGGAGTAGGTGAACATTAGCTTCAATAGGTAACACTGAATTCTGACTGGGGTTCCTGGACAGGCAGCCCCATCTGAAGACAGGAGAAAGACCAAGGTCTCTGAAACAGAGGTGGTTGGTGGGGAGGCCATCAGGGGCCTAATGGAGAGGACTGGCAGGCCCTGGTGAGGCTCTTGGAGTTTATCACAGTGTCACTGGAAAGACATGAAAGAACTTGAGCATGCAGGTCATAAAAACATATTTGTGTTTTTATAAGATTGTTCTAACCTCAGAGTGGACACTGTATGTTGGGGCCTATTAGCAAAAGCAAAAGATCCAATTAGGAAGCTGATAGAGAAGACCTGACAAGGATTCTGATGCCTCAAATTTGTCCAGGAGAGTAGGGAAACAATAACCAAAAAGTTTAAAGGGATGTCCAGGCATTATAGCCACTTGATTGCTGGCTCATTAAGAAAGGAAAAGAGAAGCATTGAGGATAAGGACCACATTTCATGTGGATGGGGACCATCCACCCAGATGGGAACCAGGGGAAGGTATGTGAGGAAGACTTGGAAATGTCCAGAACATAATTGGACCTAGAAATCTAGAGAGAAAGCTGGTCTAGAAATAAATACCCAAGATAATCAAAAGCAGGAACACAAGTCAGGAGGCCTAGAGTGGAAAGGGCAGAAAGATAAGAGATCCTCAAGGGAGCCAGCCCCGAGAAAAACCTTTAAGGAAACAGTCAAAAGGACACAGAAGAGCCTATGAAATCACCCTAAGCAGGGTCAGACTACCTGGGAGATCACAGGTCCCTCTGCCCTGACTCTGTCTCTCCAGTGGCTCACATATCTCTGTCCAGACCTTATTCCTCCTGGGAGCTCAGATATCCCTCTAACCAGAACCCCTCCATCCAGGGGTTTCACAATTCCCTCTGCCTGCACCCCATCCCTCCAGGAAGCTCACAATTCCTACTGACTGGACACCCTCCCTCCATGGAGGGACAGGAAAGTTCTGGTATCCTGTGGGGTGAGCCCAGCACTTGGGGCCCTTGAGCTGGCTGAGGCCTCACAAAGGGCAGGGTCATCATCAGCCTCCAAAGCCTGCCAATATAGTGACCCTGAAAACACACAACTTGCCTGGCATAGGACGCCAAAGGGCTGCACCCTAGGAATGAGCCTGAACCAGAAGATCCAGTCCACCGATGGACCAGGAAGACTGAATCATCAAACTATAACAAAAAATGCAGGCTTTGGACTTTGATTCATGTTAAGCCATAAGACATAGAGAAATGAAAAGAAAAAAATTCCTTCTAAAGAAAGATACCACCAGAGTATGCTCCAGTCATTCCTTTAAATAATTTTCCAATTCAGTGTTTACATTTTCAGCTGCCTCCACCAGAAACAGCAGAAACCTCTGGCTCCAAAGAGCCCCAAATATCATGATTACCTTTCTGGGCTTCCCTGTGTCTTGGATGTTGGCCTTTCAGTACTTACTGTCTTGCCAGCTCTCAGTGCCTTCAAACAAATGGGGTTTTGTTGTTATTCAGTTCTTTTGGTTTTCTCAGATGCAGGCTTAATCTGAGTGATTCGCTCAAGGCAGAAGCCCAGGGTATCCCTTTATGCGTTTTTAACATTTATTTGAAATTCCGTTTTTAATGTTGAAATGAAAGCGCTAAGATACAGACCCCTGGTGAGAAGGGAACAGAGGAATGGGCCATCCGTGTATCAGAACCTTGGACAGCACCACGGCCACCCTGCTAGCTGGAAGCAGCACTGACTACTCAGCTCCAACTGTCACCCCAGGCAATATCCACCAGAGTCCCCAGTGATGGAGACAGCACTTCCCCCTCACTCTTCTTGATGCAGTATTTGGAGATGTGCAGGCAGCTGTGAGGATTAAATTCTGAATATTTGGAAGTGTCTGGCATGTGGAAGGATTTGACAATGTTCATTGTCTACCCTTGACATTTTATTACTGTCCATAACTTCATAACTATGAAGATCATTAAACTCCAGTGAACTACAGTTTGCCTGATATATAAAATGGGAATAACAATAATAGCATCTACATCCCTGGGCCAAAATGATATGTACATGAAGAACACTTTGCAAACTACAGAGTGCTGTGCACCTTTGTGCTATTTTTAACCTGTGAAACCCTTGGAACTTCTGTGTCAAAAAGAGACAATATAAAAGAGTGGTTTAGAGTTCAGGAACCAGATAGTCTATGTTCAAACACTGCTCTGTCATTTAGTAGCTGTGACAATTTAATCTTTGTCATATATTATCACTCATTGTCTTTGGAAGCATATTCCCTTTTCCAAACATAATGTTGAGTGAACCAAAGGAGAACATGAAATGGCGCATGCTATTTGGTTCCATTTATATGGAGGTAAATGAAACAGGCCAAACTACCCTCTGGAGTTAGGTGGTGGAGACTGTGGTCAGTGTCTGGGGTGGTGGGTTAATGGAGCATTGGGGGCTTCTGGTATTCTGGTGGTATCTGCTTCTTGATGAAGGGTGTGTTCCTGAAAATTCATCAAATTGCATACTTAATTCTTTGGACATTTTCTACACTTCAATAAAATTTACAGACATAAAAATGTCTACTCCCTTTAAAGTCTAGAGAGTGGGAGAATGCTGAAAGGGCTGAAAATTAATGCATCACAAAGGTGGGGTTAAGATTAAAGGTAGGCAACTCTGCAAATAATCTCACTACTCTCCCCTCTATGTGGGACGTATTTCCCAGGGGTATAATTCTCTCTGGCAATGTGAAACATGACTCCCATGGATAAGCATGGCCCTGGCATCATGGGATTGAGAATGCCCTTTTGACCAAAAGGGGGAAAAGAAATGAAGCAAAGTAGAGATTCAGTGGCTAAGAGATTTCAAGTAGAGTTGTGAGGTCATCCTGGAGGTTTTTTTTACACATTATGTAGATATTCCTTTTTAGTTTCTTGTGTATTAGAATAGCTAGAAGGAAATACCTGAAACCACAGACTGTAATCTAGTAGACTTGATCCTTGATAATAATTGTATAACCATATAACTTTATCATGTGACCATGTGATTGTGGAAACCTTGTGACAGACACTCCCTTTATCCAGCATATGAGCAGATGAGGAATAAAATAAAGACAACAAATAAAAATAAATTATGGGGGTGATAAGAAGTATGGGATGTTTTTGGTGTTCTTATTTATTGTTATTATTAGTATAATTAATTTTTTGGAGTAATGAAAATGTGAAATTGATTGTGGTGATGAATGCACAATTATATGATGATACTGTGAGCCTTTGATTGTGTATTTTGTATGCATTATATGGTGTATGAATATATATCAATAAAATTGCACTAAGAAATAAAAGATCAAAGACAGACAAGATCCAGTCAGGACTTCCAGAGACTTAAATGTGTCCAGGTTGTAGGTGTGGCCCTCTAGGCAGAGGAAATACTGATATCCTGGCTGTATCTGGGGTATTTACAGGTTTTTGTTATGTGACAAGAATAAGCAGACTTTGAAGTGTGCTCTGGTGAGAAACTGCAGACACTGCCAGGACTGAGTAGGGGCAGCCAGCTCTTTGCAGGAAAACTTCACAGATACCAAAATTTCAGGTGTCTGCTGAGGCAGCAAAAGGCTCAAAATGTCTCATCCCCCTCCCCTGAGTCTAATTTTAAAATGAGGAAGCTCAGCTCAAGATGCACAATTGTCACTGTCTCCTTGCTTCTTGCCTCAGCTGCAGATGTCCCAGCCCTCAGACCTAATTGCTTGTTTGAAATTGACTCCTCCAGCTGAGTTCTTGGTGAATTTCATGGGTTATTAACTGACTACACAAGGTTCTACAGTAGACCAGGGCCTGGGCATTCAAGGTAAGCCTCCAGGTTTCTGGACCCCCTCCCTGCCCTGTGTCTCACTGCTGGCTGAGACGTAACCACCCAAATTTTTAATGGATGAGGAGCCTGTCCAGGAACCTCCCAAGGCTCTGCTGCTCAGCCTCTGTCAGACCACTCCACTCTCTTTCTAATGACATCCTGGTGAAAGCAGCACATAGGTCTTCCAGCACCAAAATCTTTTCCCATCAAATTTGACTTAAATATTTGTAAAATGGAAATTTGTTTGGAATCAAGAGGTTTGTGAACTATTCCCCAGTTGTGTGCAGAAGCAAACATTTTCTCAGAAACAGGGCTCAGCAAGTCATTCTTTATGCCACACTGGCCACTTCTTAAAAGGGGTAGGTCACAGAAGATGCAAGAGAAGAGGATGCCAGCTGTTGCTGCATGAGCAGCTGGGATGTGTCAAGAAGCAGTCCAAAGGAAACAGATGTGGCTTTGGCAATCACAGGTCATGACCTTCAACCTCAGCTTCTTTCAGATGAAAACTATCCAAGTCACTGCCAAGAATGCAGACCAAATTGGATAGGGAAGGCTGAGGTTCTAAGGCATGAAAACCAGCCAAGGGAAGCCCAAGGTGCACCCAGAGCCCTCCTTTCCAGGGAGGAAGCATCTGCTTCAGAGGAAATAGGGGGCATGCAGCCTGCAGGTGGGCAGCCTCTCTGTCCTTCCAGCTGCTTTGAGGCAACTTGGGAAGCTCAGAAACCCCAAGCAAGAAGACCACAATTTTTAAGTGAGGACAGTACCCACACACCCACTTCATTTACTGCTGTGTGAGGTCCCTGCCAGGAACCCTGATCTCACTGGGCACATTCCCACAGCCCCCCACCCCATTCACCTGCCAGTCTCCCACCAGCTCCTCCAACATTCATATTCATGGCTGAAAACTACATGATAAATGCAGGGGCCACCCTGTTCTGTGCATGTGGATCATCTTTGAACTTTGATAAAATCATCCAACCACAAAGACAATCCTGAGATTGTGGAAACATGAACACTAATGATGTGTGATCAGACTGTGAAAGGAAAATCAATCAGAGTCAAGTTTGCATACCACAGCATTTTATTCAGGACACCAAAATTTTTTCGGCAGCAAAGGAAGCTGGACACAACTAGTGCCAGGGTTCTAGGGATGGCAAAGTGTTTTTATAGACATAAAAAGAAAGTTAGCTTTACTCCTATTGATTGGATGAGGGTTTGGCTAACTTACACAGGTGTGTTTAGGGTGGACTTTGTTTTTCATTGTGTCAGAGGTAATAAACTAGGGGCTTGTTTGGCTATCTGGGTTTGACTTGCCTTGGAGGGGATTTCAAATAGCTTCACATCAACACAGGTCAGGTTTGCTGCCAAATGAGAACAGGGTCTTAGGACTACCCAGAGCTCATGCACGGCTGCTCTGTCCACCCTCCCACCCCTCTGCACCAGGCCTACCTCCAGGAGCCAATGGGCAACCTGGGGCTGCTCCTGCTGGAGAAGCACATGCACACATACCAACACCATGTCCTAGCTCTCCAGCAGATGCAGGCAGAGGTGGCTCTCCAGAAGGGCCTCCACCAAGGGGTCTGCCTGGCTGAGGTCATGCTGCAGGACCCAGCACAACCTTCCCTTGAGGCCCACCAGCACCAGGGCTGGTGGGCAGGCATCCCTGATCTCCCACAGCAGTGCCAGGAAGTTCTGCATCATGTTTTGGGCCAGGGACCCATACTACCAACAGAGAGAATAGTCATGGCAGCACCATCCAGGTCACCATACAGGGCACATGGCACTGCCCACACCATTCCCATTCTCAGACAAGCTCTACATTGTGCCTAGGAGTAAAATGAGCCCACCAGAGGAAAGATGGAGGCAGGGGGCATCAGATGTCCTAGAGAATTTCTTCTCAATACCCCAAAGAATGCTGTCCTCCAGAAACTCTGGCTGGTTACCACATAGGTGCCCAGGGCTGCCTTCCACTGCTTGCCTCAATCTCTGAACCTCTTCTTTGCCCCCTTTGGCCACACTGGTCACAGTGACTTAGGGGCCCATCCTGGGCACCCTGTCCACATGGCTCCACCAGAGCACTCTCTCCTAGCACTTCACATCATTCCACCTGTCCTCCAATTTGCAATTGGGCTTTAGTCTGACTCCTTCTCTGGGCTCTCAGCTCAATGGGGGCCACTGTCTGCCTCACCAGGACTTCCCCAGCATCTGCCACAGAAGTCACATGCCTTCTAGAGCACTTAGGATGTGCCCTGACCAGAGGTGGCAGGTGCCCTTTCTATTTCTGCAAAGAAACAACTAAAGCAGCAAGACAAATGTCTGTGCCTGTTTTAAGCATTTTGATTATGGAAAAAGAAACAACAAATTTTACTTGACAAATACTGGAAAACACAAAGAAGTAAAAGCTTCCCTGATCCAACCAACAAAAATCTAGGCCAAGGGAGAAACATCCTCATTTAGGAGCTCTGTTTGTGGGTCCTGGCATGGACAGGCCCTGTGTGTGCACCTTGGTTCACTTTCCTTCACAGGAATGTGTGAGGCAGCCCTAGAGCTTTCTCACTTGCCAGGTGAGACATCCAGCCCAGAGAGTTGCACAACTTCCAAAGGTTGCAGGGTGGTAACCCCAGCAGGATGGCCTCTGTGCCCAAGCACCAACCTCATCTGCACCCAGAAGGTCACTCCACTACCTGAGAAGCCATGGGTCATCTCACATGAGGCCCTCTACCTGGTTCTTTCACAGCTGAGTCCTGGCCAGATGGACTCCCAGTCTTTCTGAATTTTTCCTCAGTTTATATAAATCTACCTCTGTGCATATACACCCATTTTAACATCAGAGACATACAGGCCCATTGCCTGGGCCACACCCCATCTGTCTGTCATTGCACATGAGTCCTTGAGCATGAACTACAGTCACATATTCCATCAACAGAAGACCAGAGGTGGTTGAAATGGGTCCCACCACAGACACTTAGGTGGAATCTTAGCACCTGCCTTTTCAAAAAGAACACCTCTGTTCACAATTGAACTATTTCCACAGGATGGTCTTCTAGAACTGTAATTAAATTGGTGTTGGATACAGACAAAATTTTTCATCCACACCACCAAATTGCACTCCAAAATTCAGCAAGAACCTATGTTTCCAAAGAAGGCAAATGGAGGACCCTCTCTGTCCTGCAGATCCAGGGGTCTGCTCTGACTTTTTCTCCATCCTGGCTATCCTTGCACATTGCCTTTGGAAATCCTGAGCTGTTTCTTGCCAGGCCCAGTTGCTGCTTTTCTTTCCCTTCCCAAGCTGCCCTCACGAGGGAGGCTCACTCTAATCTCCAGAACCCCACCTCCCAAATTTTACTGGTCTATCTGTCTCCAGACCCTGACTCTGGTCCTTCAGTGCAGACCCAGGGCCACCATGCTAGTCCCTGCACCCCACTGACTGAAGAAGGCTCTGAGCTTCAGATAAGGGGCTGAAAACCAACCTCCCCTTTTCCAAGGAGAGAAGCTTCCAGAACTTCCACTGTGGGGATGGCTCTTCATGACCCCTGTTTCCTCCAGCAGAGGCACCTACCCACCAGACTAGAGAGTAGTTGGAGTGGGCCTGGGGAGGCAAAGTTGGAGGCCAACACTGCATATGGGCAGTCTGACCCAGAACCTGGAATTTAAGATCCGAAACAGATTGATCTGGGGTCCCCCTGGCTTTGATTTGGGCTCCCAGCCTTTCCAGGTCTGTGTATTTAGGGAGAGGAACAGAGTGGAGGAAATCTGCTGGGCAGGCTCATTGAGTGGATACCTGTTGGCACACACTCACCCCTCCACAGGGACTCACTCTGGGGCTCCTGGACTCACCACTCCCTCCTGCCATTTCTGGACCTGAGCACTTGCTCCAGGCATATTCTGCCCTTGCAGCCACAATCAGAGAGGCCCAGGTGCCAGGGTCAGGGCCACTCCTGAACTCCAATACTGCCATGGAGCAGCACCCCTGACCTTGGGTCTGTGTCTCCAGAGCTTCCTGTCCAGGAACACAGGTGGGGGTGGGGGTGGGGGTGGTGTTGGAGGGGGACATCTGGCAGTTAGCCAAGCTCAGTGGAGTTGAGTTTCTAACTGGGAGGGGTCAGGCCATTCCCATGGGATTCACTTGATTCTGATGTGAAAGCACACAGGGTGGCTGCCCCCCACTGCACCCCTGCACCCTCCTGCCCCTCTCTGAGTCCCCGCCTTGTGCAACCTTGTGCAGGCCAAGGCCAGGTGGGAGGTGCATCCTCAGGGCCCCCAGGATGTAGCAGAAGTGCACACATCACAGTTTATTAAGTTAGTAAAGTTCAGAGATCTCAAATCAATAATGTAGCAAAATTTGAGGAGGTTTATCAAGAGAAGACTAAATTCAAAGTTACTAGAAGGAAGGATAGAAGATTAGGACATAGATAAAGTAAATACAGAATAGAAAAACAATTAAGAAAATCTGTGAAACTAGAATTTAGGTCTTTCAAACACTCAATAAAATTAAGAAGCAATTAGGTACATTGCCCAACCTCCCCAAATGAGAAAAGACCCCAATAACTAAAATAAAAAATGAAAACAGTGACTTACATTCTGATCTAACAGAAATGAAAGTATTATAAAAGAAAACAGGCTGGAAGGAGTTAAAAGACATGGTGGAACTGTAGCCTATAGCATACTTTGGAATTTGCTCTATCACTGCTCATTGAAATTTGCCTTGAAGGTCTTCACCTTTCTGTATATATGTTCTATTGCATAATAGGGAAGGGAAGGAACTGAGACTGTGGAACTGTAATGCATAACAATTTTTGAAATTACCTATGTAGCTGCATGTTGAGATGTACAAGAGTTGACACCTTTCTGTATATATGTATGTTATATTTTACAAAAATGGAAATGGCTGAAGTTGTGGAACTGTCACACATGACATTCTTTCAAATTTGTTCTCCAACTACTTGCAAAATCATACTTTGAAAAACACAAAATATAAAAATACAAAATGAATACAATCAACAGTTGTATGCCAGCAAAGTAGATAATCAAGATGAAATAGACAAATTCTAGAAATACAAATTACCTCTACTGACTGTGACGGTTAGGTTCATGTGTCATCTTCGCCAGGTGATAGTACCCAGTCATCTGGTCAAGCAAACACTGGCTTAACATTTGCTGTGAGGACATTTGTGGCTGGTTAATAAACCAGCAGCCTGGTTTATTAAGTCATCGATTTATTAAATCATCAGTTAGTTTACTGCAGCTGTGACTGATGACTCACCAAAGGGCACATCTTCCACAATGAGAGAATGCAATTGTTGGATTTAATCCAAGTAATTAGTTGAAGACTTTAAGGGAGACAGGTAGAGGACCTTCACTTCTTCTTTGGCTGCCCAGTGAAGCATTTCCTGAGGAGTTCATTGAAGTTCCCAGTTCGTTTCCTGAGGAGATCATCGAACATGTTCATCAAAGATCTGAGTTCATTTCCTGAGGAGTTCATCAGACATCTTCCCTGGAGTTGACAGTTTGCTGACTGCTCTACAGAATTTGGACTCATGCATACCCACAGTTGCATGAGTCACTTTTACAAATTTTATAGTCAGAGACACCTCTCATTGATTCTGTTTCCCTAGAGAACCCTAATACAACTTGGTACCGGGAGAGGTTCTTGAGAAAAAGAGTCTTAAAATGGGCTTTTACAATTTGTTTTCTACTCTGATTAGATTCAAAGGCACTAATGACTCTATTTCCACTAATCAAGAGGGCACTGACAGTCCATGGCATGAGTTGGCAAAGGAGATACACAAAATAGCACCATTTGATTCTCCTAATCATACTCTAGTGTGAAGCAAGGCTCTGGGTGACAGTGTTTTCAACACCTACGCAGAGTTTTGCAGAATTAAGTGTATAATGATGTTGGCTGGCTGCTCTTAGATACTTTGGATAAAGTTGTAAGAGAAAGGGATGAGCTAAAGGCTTCAAATTCAAAACTTAAGTGTCATATGACAGATGTAAAGGTTTCTATGTATGCCCTGAAAGAAAATCTTATTTCCTGTGCCCACAGACTGGAAGTTTCTGAAAACCAGATGCAGAGTCTCATTGTGCAAGTAGCAGATTTACAACACAAACTAGAATCTCAACCTCTCAGTGTGTCTGCTGTTAAAGTAAAGGCATTGATTGGAAAAGAATGGGATCCAGAAACATGGGATGGGGACATATGGATTGATAATAATGGCAGTGAGGATATTGGAAACCTGGATTCTACTGAGTCATTGGTAGATTTATCTGTAGAGGGCTGTCCTGAGGAAATAGCTTCTCCACCTCCAGTCTGCCCTAAAGAGCCCACCATCCAAGCCCCACCCAAAAAGATTAACCCTTCAGTGCCTGGTAATCCTGTAATCACCTACCCTGAGGAAGCAGCCCTCATTCCTCTGTCTGGATAGATTAATCCTGTATTAAGAGATGAAAATGCAACAGAATTTCCTGAGGTAAATGGCTTGAGGGATAATTCTAACTCTTTCCATGACCCACCCCCACCACCAGTCTTTGCTTCAAGACCTATCACTAGGCTAAAGTCCCAACAGGCCATAAAGGGTGAGATACAAAGTGTGACCCCTGAAGAGGTATGCTATACTCCAAAGGAACTGTATGGGTTTTCCAACTTATACAGACAGAAACCAAGGGAATATGTGTCAGAATGGATATTAAGTGTGTGGGATAATGGTGGAAGGAATATAAGGTTGGATCAGGCTGAATTTACTGAGATTCTGCATTCAATGTTGTAGCTCAAGGGGTTAGAAAGGGTACTAACGGTTTGTTTGGGTGGTTGGCTGAAACATGGATCAAAAGGTGGCTGGCATTACCAGAGGTTGAAATTGCTCTGGTACAATGTGGAGGAGGGGATTCAAAGGCTTAGAGAGATTGGAATGTTAGAGTGGATTTGTCATGGAAGACCTGCTCACACACCCCTGGAATGTCCAGAGTACACAACTTTTACCAGGATTGTGAGGAATAAATTTGTGAGACTAGCTCCATCATCCCTGAAGAGCTCTGTAGTTGCCCTTCTCTGTAGGTCAGATATTACTGTAGGAACAGCTATCACTGAGCTAGAATCCTTAAACACAATGGGGATAATTGGTTCCTGAGTTGACAGAAGCCAAGTGGCTGCAAGTAATCACCACAGACAAGGTGGGCATGGCTACCATAATGGAAAACAAGCTCAAAGCAGCAATCAAAATATGACTCACAGAGACTTATGGTGTTGGTTAGTGGATCATGGAGTATCTAGTAGTAAAATAGATGGGCAATTAACTAAATTCTTGTTTGAACTATATAAGCAGAAGAATTCTAGGTCAGATGAACAAAAGTCTCCCTTGAATTACAACAACAGAGAGTCATGGCCCCTAAATGAATTCCCAGAGTTGAGACAGTTTACAGATCCAGAGCCCCTTGAAAGAAGGGAAGGCTGGGTACCCTTGGGGAAGGACCCTGTTGCACTGCCAAAAATTTATACTGTTAATCTTCCTCCCAGCCTTCCCCAGGGGGGCCTACAGCCTTTTATCAGTGTAACTGTGCATTGGGGAAAAGGAAATGATCAGATATTTCATGGATTATTAGACACTGGTTCAGAAGTGACTAATTCCCAGAGAGCCAAAACATCACTCTGGTCCATCAGTCAGAGTTGGGGCTTATGGAGGTCAGGTGATTGATGGAGTTTTAGCTCAGGTCCATCTCACAGTGGGACCACTGGGTCCCTAGACCCATTCTGTGGTTATTTCCCCAGTCCCAGAATGCATAATTGGAATAGACATACTCAACAACTGACAGGATCCTCACATTGGTTCCCTGACTCCTGGAGTGAGGGCTATTATGGTGGGAAAGGCCAAGTGGAAGCCACTAGAACTGCCCCTGCCTAACAAAATAGTGAACCACAAGTAATATCAGATTCCTTGAGGGATGGCAGAGATTAATGCCACTCTTAAGGACTTGAAGGATGCAAGAGTGGTGATTCCCAGCACATCCCCATTCACCTCTCCTATTTGGCCTGCACAGAAAACAGATGGGTCTTGGAGGATGACTGTGGATTATCATAAGTTTAACCAGGTGGTGACTCCAATTGCAGCTGCTGTTCCAGATGTGGTATCATTGCTTGAGCAAATCAACACATCCACCGGTACCTGATATGCAACTATTGATCTGGCAAATGCTTTTTTCCCAATTGCTGTCAGTATGAACCACCAGAAACAGTTTGCATTCAGCTGGCAAGGCCAGCAGTTTACATTCACTGTGCTACCTCAGGGTTATAGCAACTCTCCAGCCCTATGTCATAATATTGTCTGCAGGGAGCTTGATCATTTCTCCCTCCCACAAGACATCACACTGGTCCATTATATTAATGATATCATGATGATTGGACCTAGTGATCAAGAAGTAGCAACTACTCTAGATTTGCTGGTAAGGTATTTGCATGGCAGAGGATGGGAGATAAATCCAACAAAAATACAGGGGCCTTCCACTTCAGTAAAATTTCTAGGTGTCCAGTGGTGTGGGGCCTGTCGAGATATTCCTTCTAAGGTGAAGGATAAGCGGTTGCATCTGGCCCCTCCTACTACCAAAAAAGAGGCACAATTCTTAGTTGGCCTCTTTGGATTTTGGAGACAACATATTCCTCATTTAGGTGAGCTACTCCAACCCATTTACTGAGTGACCAGAAAAGCTTCTAGTTTTGAGTGGGGACCGGAACAAGATGAGGCTCTGTGACAGGTCCAGGCTGCTGTGCAAGCTGCTCTGCCACTTGGACCATAGGACCAAGCTAACCCAATGGTACTCGAAGTGTCAGTGGCAAATAGAGAAGCTGTTTGGAGACTTTGGCAGGCTCCTATAGGAGAATCACAAGGCAGGCCCTTAGGATTTTGGAGTAAAGCTTTACCATCCTCTGCAGATAACTACTCTCCATTTGAGAAACAGCTGTTGGCCTGCTACTGGGCCTTACTAGAGACAGAATGTTTAACCATGGGCCACTAAGTTACCATGAGACCTGAGTTACCTAACATGAGCTAGGTATTGTCTGACCCACCAAGCCATAAAGTTGGGCATGTAGAGCAGCACTCCATCATAAAATGGAAATATGAGATAGAGCTCAAGCAGATCCTGAAGATACAAGTAAGTTACATGAGGAAGTGGCCCAAATGCCCATGGCCCCTACTCCTTCCACCTTACCTTCTCTTTCCCAGCCCACAACTATGGAATCTTGGAGAGCTCCTTACAGTCAGTTGACTGAGGAAGGGAAAACTCAGGCCTGGTTTACAGATGGTTCTGCATGATATGCAGGCACCACCCAAAAGTGGACAGCTACAGCACTGCAGCCCCTTTCAGGGATGTCCCTGAAGGACAGTGGTGATGGGAAATCCTCCCAGTGGGCATAATTTTGAGCAGTGCACCTGGTTGTTCACTTTGCTTGGAAGGAGAACTGGGCAGAGGTGCATTTGTGGACTGATTCCTGGGATGTTTCTAATGGTTTGGCTGGATGGTCAGGGACTTGAAAGGAACATAATTGGAAAATTGGTGACAGGGAAGTCTGGGGAAGGGGTACGTGGATAGACCTTTCTGAGTGGGTGAACAACATGAAGATATTTGTGTCCCATGTGAATGATCACCAGAGGGAGACTTCAGCAGAAGACTTTAATAACCAAGTGGATAAAATGACCTGTTTGGTGGATACCAATAAGCCTCTTTCCCCAGCAACTCCTGTCATTGCCCCATGGGCTCATGAACAAAGTGGTCATGGTGGTAGGGATGGAGGTTATGCATAGACTCAGAAACATGGACTTCCACTCACCAAAGCTGACCTGGCCACAGCCACTGCCTGGTGTCCAATCTGCCAGAAGCAGAGACCCACACTGAGTCCCCAATATGGCACCATTCCCTGAGGTGATCAGCCTGCTATCAGGTGGCAGGTTGATTACATTGGATCACTTCCATCACAGAAGGGGCAGCAATTTGTTCTTACTGGAAGAGACACATACTCCAGATATGGGTTTGCCTTCCCTGCATGACATGCTTCTATCTAAACTACTATCCATGAGCTTACAGAATGCCTTGTACACCATCATCATATTCCACACAGCATTGCTTCAGAGAAAGGAACCCATTTCACAGCAAATGAAGTGAGGAAATGGGCACATGCTCATGGAAATCTGTGGTCTTACCATGTTCCCCATCATTCAGAGGCAGCTGGGTTGATGGAATGTCGGAATGGCCTGTTGAAGACTAAATTATGGTGCCAGGGTTGGGGTAGTGTTCTCAAGGAGACTGTGTATGCTCTGAATCAGCATCCACTCTATGTTGCTCTTTCTCCCATAGCCAGGATTCATGGTTCCAGGAATTAAGGGGTGGAAACAGGAGTGGCACCACTCCCTATCACTCCCAGTGATCTACTAGGTAAATTTTTGCTTCCTGTCCCTGCAAGCTTAAGCTCTGTTGGTCTACAGGTCTTGGTTCCAAAAGGAGGAGTGCTTCCACTAGGAAACACAACAATAATCCCACTGAACTGGAAGTTAAGACTGCCACCTGGCCACTTTGGTCTTCTTATGCCTCTGAATCAACAAGCAAGGAAGGAGATTACTGTGCTGGCTGGGGTGATTTATCCTGACTATCAAGGGGAAATAGCACTGCAATTACACAGTGAAAGTAAAGAAAAGTTGTCCTGGAATACAGGAGATCCCCTAGGGTGTCCCTTAGCAGTACCATGCCCAATGATTAAAGTCAATGGAAAACTGCAACAACCCAATCCAGGCAGGACTACCAATGGCCACGAAACTTCAGGAATGAAGGTTCATGCCACTCCACCAGGCAAAGAACCACGGCCAGCTGAAGTGCTTGCTGAGGGTAAAGGGAACATGGAATGGGTAGTGGAAGAAGGTAGTGATAAATATGAACTACAGCCACATGAGCAGTTACAGAAATGAGCACTATGATTTGTCTGTAAAGCAAATATCTTTTCTTTCTTCTCTGTCTTAACCCCTTCTCATATGGCATAGCCTGTACTGTTCATTTTGCTGTATTTAAGCTAATGTGTATAAATGTCAAGTTGACAGGGGTGGAATGTGATGGCTATGTTCATGTGTCAACTTGGCCAGGTGATAGTACCCAGCTGTCTGGTCAAGCAAACACTGGCCTAACAATTGCTGTGAGGACATTTGTGGGTGGTTAATAAACCAACAGGCTGGTTTATTAAATCATCAGTCAATTGATGGCAGCTGTGACTGATGACTCACCAAAGGGCATGTCTTCCACAATGAGAGAATGCAATTGGCTGGATTTAATCCAATTAATCAGTTGAAGACTTCTAAGTGAGACAGAAAGAGGATCTTCTCTTCTTCTTTGGCTGCCCAGTGAAGAATTTCCTGAGGAGTTTGTTAAAGCTGCCAGTTCATTTCCTGAGCAGTTCATTGAACACGTTCATCAAAGATCCCAGTTCATTTCCTGAGGAGTTCATCAAAGTTGCCAGTTTGTTTCCTGAGGAGTTCATCAGACGTCTTGGAGTTGACAGTATGCTGACTGCTCTACAGAATTTGGACTCATGCATACCCACAGTTGCATGAGCCACTTTTACAAATTTTATAGTCAGAGAAACCTCTCATTGATTCTGTTTCCCTAGAGAACCCTAACTAATACACCAGGTGTGCCTAATATATAGCAGGAAATCCCACATTAAGAAAACTCAGGGAAGAATTCTCACTGGGGCTCAAACCTGTGGAGGTTACAGAGTCAGCCCAGGTTCCAAAGCAGCCTAGAATTCTGGCAGGTGCTTGGAATGCACATGTTTAAAATACATTGACCCTCTCCTGGCTCAAAATAGGCATCAGGTTGCTAAGCAACAGGGCTCTATCCCAATGGCTGCCCTGTGGTCTGAAAACATAATGGGCTCCCCAAGTGTGCAGGTGATAGTGGAGGAGTTGTGGTCTGTGCAGTTTGTTTTAGGTACATGAGGATGATTCTGTAGACCTGAGGATCACCTGCAGCCCCAATGGATGGTGAGGATTTGACTCTCCCTGGAGGATGCTATACAGAAATGCCCAAGGGCAAATTCCAATTTGGTGTGGGGAAGGCAGAAGTTTAATGAAGTGCCCTAGGCCAAGCTTGGGCCTGCCTTTTACTTCCAATGGCACAGAAATTACCACTGGATCTACAATATGAAGCTTAGCATCCCGGGTGCTCACTTAGTAGAGTCTACCATGAGGCATGCCATGTGAAGTCGATGAACCCACTTTAACTCAGGGAAATTTGGACAACTTTGATGTGTCCACCCTGTCCACTGTTTATAGCTGACATGAGGAATGGCTCATGGCTGTCTTAGTGGTGGGATTTCTTGCTGTATTTATGCTTGCCAGAGTCTCATTCTGGACCTAAATTCTGAGTGACAGTCAAGGTGGTCCTGTGATGAAGAGAACACATGATATGTGGAGAAGCTGATATTTTTTGTGTTGAGTGAGTTGGAGGCATGATTGGAGAAGGTATGGAGACTCCCAGAGGGCAGGCATGATGGTGTACACTAAATATTGTTTGTTCCTTTGTCCAGGAATTATCATTGCCCTGAGGGATATCCCTGTCCTGGGAGCCAACATACACTGGCTCTGTCAGTTAGAATGATACACAGGTAACTGTGAATGCACACCAAGTCTGCCATTCACATGGTGCTGGACTTGGGAGAGATTAACCACAAATGTGGCAAATATTTTGTTCCTGATCTGAAAGCAAGATTATTAGCAAAGGAAGAAGACTTCCCTGAACTCTCCATTCCTGAATGTGCTGAAGCCCAAGGGAGTAGGCCCAAGTGGCACTGACTGTGGCGATTCTTCTCATATCCCATGAAAGCAGGTCATTGTAATCCCAACCTGATCTGACACTGTGACTTCATGAAGAGGTAAACCAACACATGTGAAGTGTCTTTATTTAATTTCTTTTATCAATGATTGAACATTGTTTCATATTCCTTGTATAAGGTTTTCTTTAACAATTTTAAATTTATGTTTTAAAAAATGTAAGTTTCTTTAATTTTTCTTGTAGTACTTCACTTAAGAAAAGAGACAGTCTCACATATTCACAGGAATGTTACCACAATCATTAAATTAACCTGGTTGTTGTAAAAATATCTTTTATAGGGACCTGGTCCCCAACCCAACAATTACTCAATCATGTACTATCAAAAAAGCAAAATGTTAATAGGAATAATAATGATAGAAATGTACAAAGACATAAAACAAAAATAGTGTCCAGTCTCATCAAACATGGCATTTCTTTTTCAGGTTTATTTATTCTCTTTCATCTGAATATATCTCAATTATTTCCTTCATCAGGACATATCAGAAAACTGCTAAACCATTCTTTCAAAGAAAACTCAAATTGTGTTTTTTTTTTCAGATTTTCTCCCTGATAAAATTGAGTTTATGAATTTTAGGAAGTATTTGTGGAAAATTATTGTGCCCTCTTGGTGATTTTTTTTGAAAGATAAGTTTAATTTTTGTTTCTTTCATTGTATTCAATTCATTTTAAATGTCATCTATAAGGTACAACAACACACAAGTATCAAACTCACCACTTTATAATAAAGCAAAACAAAGTCTCAGGAAACCTAGTAACCTGAAATAACTTGTTTTCTGCATTGCAAAAGTTTGCATTAATGGGTTATCTTCAAGATATTTGATTAAAATTTCTAATATTATAAACAGTAGTCTATATACAGTTGATGTATCTTCCTTTGGGTATGGTTAATTGCTGCACAGTCCCAGGTTTCCTGTTTCTCCTTCTTGTAATCTTTCTTTCCAGGTACATGACTTCACATCCTTCATATCTACTTTCATATAGAGGCTTCTCTGCTGAGACTTGTGTGCAGAACCAGCTACACACCACTCCAAGTGTTCATAATCTTTCCCATTACTCCAAATAGGAATCCCTTTACCCAGGTGTGCCTATTATACAGCAGGAAATCCCAAGTTAAGAAACCTCAGGGAAGAAATCTCACTGGGGCTAAAACCTGCAGAGGAGACAGAGTCAGCACATGTTCCAAAGCAGCCTAGAATTCTGGCAGGTGGTTGGAATGCACATGTGCAAATTATGCTGACCCTCTCCTGCTGCAAATAGGCATCAGGTTGCTAAGCAATAGGGCTCTATCCCAATGGCTGCTCTATGGTCCAAAAATATACTGGGCTCCCCAAGTGTGCAGTTGATGGTGGAAGTGTTGTGACCTGTGTAGTTATTTGTAGGTATATGAGGATGATTCTGCAGACTTGAGGATCACCTGCAGCCCCAATGAATGGTGAGTGTTTGACTCTCCCTGGAGGGTGCTATACAGGAATGCCCAAGGGTAAATTCCAATTTGGTGTGTGTAGTAGGTGGAAGTTTAATGATGTGACCCTGGCCAAGCTTGGGCCTACCTTATTTTTCAATGGTACAGAAATTACCACTGGATCTAAGACATTCAGTTTAACATCCCAGGTGATCACTCAGCAGAGCCTGCCATGAAGCATGTCCATGTGCAGTCAATGAGCCCACTTTAAATCTGGGAAATTTGGACAACTTTCATATGTCTGCCCTGTTCACTGTTTATAACTGACATGAGGATTGGATCATGGCTTTCTTAGTGGTAGGATTTCTTGCTCTATTTATGCTTTCCAGAAGTCTCATTCTGGGCCTAAATGCTGGCTGACAGTCAAGGTGGTCCTGTGATGAAGAGAATGCATGATATGTGGAAAGAATGATATTTTTTTTGTGTTGACTGGGATGAAGGCATGGTTGGGGACAGGGATGGAGACTCCCAGAGAGCAGGCAAGATGGTGTATACTGAATATTGCTTGTTCCTTGGTACAGGAATTGTCATTGCCCTGAGGGATATCACTGTCCTGGGAGCCAATATTCCCTGGCTCTCTCAGTTAGAGTACTACACATGTAAATGTGAATGCCCACCCCAAGTCCCCCTTTTACATGGTGCTGGACTTGGGAGAGATTAACCACAAATGTGGTATATATTTTGTTCCAGATATGAATGCAAGTTAATTAGCAAAGGAAGAAGACTTCCCCAACTTCTCCATTCCCATATGTGGTGAAGCCCAAGAGAGTAAGCCCAAGTGGCACTGACTGTGGCCATTCTTCTTGTATCCCATGAAAGCAGGTCATTGTAATCCCACCCTGAACTGACACTATGTCTTCATGAGGAGGAAAACCAACACATGTGAACTGTCTTTATTTAATTTCTATTATCACTGATTAACATTGTTTCATATTTCTTATATAATAAGGTTTTCTTTACAATTTTATATTTATGTTTAAAAAAATGTCAGTTTCTTTAATTATTCTTGTAGTGTTTCATTTTAGAACAGAGACAGTTTCTTATTTATTCACAGGAACATTTCAAAAATCACAGAATTAACCTGGTTGAAGTACAAATATCTCATCTAGGGGCCTGGATCACACCTCAACTATTAATGAACCATGTCCTATCGAACAAGCAAGATCTTAGTAATAATAATGATAGAAATCTAGAAAGGCACAAAACAAAAATAGTGTCCAGTATCATATCAAACATGGCATTTCTTTTTCAGGTATATTTATTCTCTTTCATCTGAATATAACTCTATTATTTCCCACATCTGGACATATTAGAAAACTGCTGAACCATCCTTTAAGAGAATATTCCTCAAATTGTGTTTTTATTCAGAGGTTCTCCCTGATGAAATTGAGTATATGATTTTTAGGCTGTATTGGCCAAAAATTTTTGTGTCCTCTTTGTGATTTTTTTAAAAGAGAAGTTTAATTTTTTTTCTTTCATTGTATTGAATTCATTTTAAACATTATCTATAAGCTACAACACACAACTATCAAAAATCACCATTTTCTAATAAATCAAAGCAAAGTCTCAGGAAAGCTAGTAACCAGAAATAACTTCTTTGATTCCCACATTGCACACGTTTGCATTAATGAGTTATCCTCAAGGCATTTGATTAAAATTTCTAATATTATAAACAGTACTCTTCATACAGTCCATGTATCTTCCATGGGGTACTTTTTATTGCTGCACAGTCCTAGGTTTCCTGTTTCCCCCTCTTATCATCTAGATCCAGTTACATGACTTCACATCCCTCATATCCACTTTCAAATAGAGGCTACTCTGTTGAGCCTTGTGTGCAGAATCAGCTACCCAACACACCAAGAGTTTCTGAATCTTTCCCATTACTCCAAATAGGAAACCCTGTACCCAGGTGTGCCCATTACACAGCAGGAATTCACAATTAAGAAACCTCTGGGAAGAAATCTCACTGTGACTTGAACCTGCAGAGGTGACAGAGACAGCCAAGGTTTCAAAGCAGCCTAGAATTCTGATGGGTGCTTGGACTGCACATGCACAAGTTATGCTGACCCTCTCCAGCCTCACAATAGGCATCAGGTTACTAAGCAACACTGCTCTATTCCATTGACTGCCCTGTGGTCTGAAAATATAATGGGCTCCCAAAGTGTGCAGGTGATGGTGGAGGTTTTGTGGCCTGTGCAGTTTTTGTAAGTATATTAGGATGATTTTGCAGCCCTGAGGTTCCCCTGCTGCCCTGATGGATGGTGATGGTTTGACTCTCCCTGGAAGACACTGCACAGGAATGCCCAAGGGTAAATTCCAATTCACTGTGGCATAGGTGGACATTTAATGAGGTGTCCCTGTCCAACTTGGGCCTGCCTTTTTTTCCAATGGCATGCAAATTATCACTGTATCTAAGACATGCTGCTTAGCATCTTGGGTTCTCACTTAGCACAGCCTACCATGATGCATGTCCATGTGATGTCAATGAACCCAATTTAAGTCAGGGAAATATGGACAACTTTGATATGTATGCCCTGTCCGCTGTTTATAACTGACATGAGGATTGGCTCATGGCTGTCTTAGTGGTGGTATTACGTGCTCTATTTATGCTTGGAAGAAGTCTTATTCTGGGCCTAAATGTTGAGTGACTGTCAAGGTGTTCCTGTTATGAAGAGAACACATGATATGGGGAGTGGCTCAAATTTTTTGTGTTGAATGGGTTGGAGGCATGATTGGGGACAGGGATTGTGACACCCAGAGGGCAGGCATGATGGCATACACAGAATAAGTTTGTTCTTTGGTTGAGGAAATATCATTGCTCTGAGAGATATCCCAGACATGGGAGCCAACATACTGTGTCTCTGTCAGTAAGAATGATACAGATGTAACTGTGAGGGCACATCCCAAGTCCCCATTTTACATGGTGCAGGACTTGTGAGAGATTAACCATAAATGTGACACATATTTTGTTCCAGATCTGAAAGCAGGTTTATTACAAATGGAAGAAGACTTCCCTGACCTCTCCATTCCTGAATGTGCTGAAGCCCAAGGGAGTAGGCAGAAGTAGCACTGACTGTAACCATTCTTCTCATATTCCATGAAAGCAGGTCAGTGTAATCCCACCCTGATCTGACCTTGTGCCTTCATGAGGAGGTAAACCAACACATGTGAAGTGTCTTTATTTAATTTCTTTTATTACTGACTTAACATTGTTTCATATTCCTACTATAATAAGGTTTTCTTTAACAATTTTAAATTTATGTTTTAAAAAATGTCAGTTTCTTTAATTATACTTGTAGTATTTCACTTAAGAACAGAGACAGTCTCTAATGTATTCACAGTAACATTACCAAAATCATTAAATTAAACTGGCTGTAGTAAAATACCTCATCTACAGCCTGGACCCCATCTCAACAATTGCTCAATCATGTCCTATCTAACAAGCAAAATGTTAATAATAATAAAAATGATAGAAATGTAGAAAGGCACAAAACAAAAATAGTGTCCAGACTCATATCAAACATGGAAATTTTTTCAGGTATATTTATTCAATTTCACCTGAATATATTTCAATTATTTCCTTAATCTGGACATATTAGAAAACTGCTGAACCATCCATATAAAGAAAATTCCACAATTTGTGTTTTTTTTCAGTGGTTCTTCCTGATGAAATTGAGCTGATGAATTTTACGCAGTACTGGCAGAAAATTATTGTGCCCTCTTGGTTTCTTTAAATGATAAGTTTAATTTTTTTCTTTCATTGTATTGAATCCATTTTAAACATAAATCTATAAGCTGCAATAACACACAAGTATCAAAAATCACCACTTTATAATAAAGCAAAGCAAAGTCTCCAGAAAGCTAGTAACCTGAAATAACTTCTTTGAATCCCACATTGCACAAGTTTGCATTAATGGTTTACCTTCAAGACATTTGATTAAAATTTCTAATATTATAAACAGTACCCTTCATACAGTCCACTTATCTTCCTTGGGGGATTCTTTATTGCCACACAGTACCTGGTTTCCTGTTTATGCCTCTTGTCATCTAGTTCCAGTTACATGACTTCACATCCTTCATATCCACTTTCATATACAGGCTCCTCTGTTGAGCCTTGTGTGCAGAATCAGCTACACACCACACCAAGAGTCTCTGAATCTTTCCCATTACTCCAAACTGGAATCCCTGTACCCAGTTGTGCTTAATATGCAGCAGAAAATCCCAAGTTAAGAAACCTCAGGGAAGGAATATCACTGGGGCTCAAAAGTGTGGAGGAGATGGAGACAGCCCAGGTTCCAAAGTGGCCTAGAATTCCAGCAGTTGCTTGGAAAGTGCATGTGCAAATTACACTGACCATCTCCTGCCTCACGATAGCCATCAGGTTGCTAAGCAACAGGGCTCTATCCAATGGCTGCCCTGAACTCTGAAAATATAATGGGCACCCCAAGTATCCAGGTGATGGTGGATATTTCATGGCCTATGCAGTTTTTGTAGGTGTTTGAGGAAGATTCCACAGCCCCAAGGATCACCTGTAGCCCCAATAGATGGTGAGTGTTTGACTCTCCATGGAGGATGCTATACAGGAATGTCCAAGGGCAAATTCCAACTGGGTGTGGTGTACGCAGAAAGGTAAAGAAGTACCCCTGGACAAGCTTGGGCTTGCCTTTTTTTCCCAATGACACAGGAATTACTGCTGGAACTAGACATGAAGCTTAGCATCCTGGGTGTTCACTAAGCAGAGTCTACCATGAAGCATGCCCATGTGCAGTCAATGAACCCACTTAAGTCAGGGAAATTTGGACAACTTTGATGTGTCTGCCTTCTCCAGGGTTTATAGCTGACATAAGGATTGGCTCATTGCTGCCTTAGTGGTGGAATTTCTTGCTCTATTTATGCTTGCCAGAAGTCTTATTCTAGCACTAAATGCTGAGTGACAGTCAAGGTGGTCCTGTGATGAAGAGAACACATGATATGCAGAGATGCCTATATATTTTGTGTTGACTGGGTTGGAAGCATGATTGGGGACAGGGATGGAAATGCCCAGAGGACAGACATGATGGTGTGCCTGAATATTTTTGTTTTTTGGTTCATGTAATTATCATTCCAGTGAGGGATATCTCTTTTCTGGGAGACAACATACCCTGGCTCTGTCATTTAGAATGATATACGTGTAACTTTGAATGCCCACACTAATCCCCCTTTTACATGGTGCTGGACTTAGGAGAGATTAACCACAAATGTGGCACATATTTTTTCTAGATGTGAAAACAAATTTATTAGTAAAGGAAGAAGACATCCCTGATCTCTTCATTCCTGAATGTTTTGAAGCCCAAGGTATTAGGTCCAAGTGTCACTACCATTCTCCTCATACCCCATGAAAGCAGGTCAGTGTAATCCTACCATGATATGACCCTGCACCTTCATGAAGAGGTAAACCAATGCATATGGTGTGTTTATTTAATTTCTTTATCATGGATTTAACATTGTTTCATATTACTTGTGTAATAAGGTTTTCTTTAACAATTTTTGATTTATCTTTTAAAAATGTCAGTTACTTTAATTCTTCTTGTAGTATTTCACATAAGAACAGAGACAATCTCTTATGAATTCACAGGAACATTACCACAATCATTAAATTAACCTGGTGGTAGTAAAAATATCTCATCTAGGGGCCTGGACCCCAACACAACAATTACCCAATCATATTCAATTGAAGAAGCAAAATGTTAATAGTAATACTGATAGAAATGTAGACAGGCACAAAACAAAAATAGTGTCCAGTCTCATATCAAACATGGCATTTCTATTTCAGGTACATTTATTCTCTTTCATCTGAATATATCTCAATTATTTCCTTCATCTAGACATATTAGAGAACAGCTGAACCATACTTTTAAAGAAAATTCCTCAATTTGTGTTTTTTTTCAGAGGTTCTTCCTGATGAAATTGAGTTTATGAATTTTAGGCAGTATTGGCAGAAAATTATTGTGCCCTCTTGGTGGTTTTTTTAAATGAAAAGTTTAATTTTTTTTCTTTCATTGTATTGAATTCATTTTCATCATTTTCTGTAAACTACAACAACACACAAGTATCAGAAATCACTTTATAATAAAGCAAAGCAAAGTCTCAGGAAAGCTAGTAACCTGAAATAACTTCCTTGCTTCATGCATTGCACAAGTTTGCATTAATGGCTTATCTTCAAGACATTTGAATAAAATTTCTAGTATAAACAGTACCCTTCATAAAGTCCATATATCTTCCTTGGGGGATTGTTTATTGCTGCACAGTACTTGCTTTCCTGTCTCCACCTCTTGTCATCTAGTTCCAGTTTCATGACTTCACATCCCTCATATCCACTTTTAAATAGAGGCTTCTCTGTTGAGCCTTGTGTACAGAATCAGCTACACACCACACCAACAGTTTCAGAATCTCTCCCATTCCTCCAAATAGGAATCCCTGAACCCAGGTGTGCTTAATATACAGCAGAAAATCCAAAGCTAAGAAAACACAGTGAAGAAATCTCAATGGGGCTTCAACCTGTGGAGGAGACAGAGACAGCCCAGGTTCCAAAGTGGCCTAGAATTTGGGCAGATACTTTGAATGTGCATGCACAAATTAAACTGACCCTCTCCTGCCTCACAATAGGCATCAGGTGGCTAAGCAACAGGGCTCTATACCAATGGCTGCCCTGGGGTCTGAAATATAATGGGCTTCCTATGTGTCCAGATGTTGGTGGAGGTGTTGTGGCCTGTGAAGTTTTTGTAGGTATATGAGGAAGAATCTGCAGCCCTGAGGATCACCTGCAGCCCTGATGGATGGTGAGGATTTGACTCTCCCTGGAGGATGCTATACAGGAATGCCCAAGGGCAAATTCCAAATGGGTGTAGGGTAGGCAGTTTAATGAAGTGCCCTTGGCCAAGGTTGGGACTCCCCTTTTTTTCCAAATGGCACAGAAATTGCCATTGGACCCAAGCATGCAGCTGAGCATCCCAGGTGCTTACTTAGCAAAGCCTGCCTGCCATGAGGCATGCCAATGTGCAGTCAATGAACCCACTTAAATCAGGGATATTTGGACAATTTTGATGTGTCTGCCCTGTACACTGTTTACAGCTGACATGAGGATTGGCTCATGGCTGTCTTAGTGGTGGGATTACTTTCTCTATTTATGCTTGCTAGAAGTAACATTCTGGGCCTAAATACTGAGTGAAAGTCAAGGAGGTCCTGTGATGAAGAGAACATATGATATGTGGAGAGGACTATATTTTTTTTTGTTGAGTGGATTGGAGGCACGATTGGGGACAGAAATTGGGACACCCAGAAGGCAGGCATGATGGTGTACACTGAATACTGTTTGTTCCTTGGTTCAGGAATTATCATTGCCATGAGGGATATCCCTGTTCTGGGAGCCAACATTCCCTGGCTCTTTCAGTTAGACTGATACACATGTAACTGTGAGTGACCACCCCAAGTACCCCCTTTACATGTTGCTCAACCTGGGAGAGATTAACCACAAATGTTGCACATATTTTTTTCCAGATCAGAAAGCAAGATTATTAGCAAAGGAAGAAAACTTCCTTGACCTCTACATTCCCAAATGTGCTGAAGCCCAAGGGAGTAGGCCCAAGTGGCACTGACTGTAACCATTCTTCTCATATCCCATGAAAGCAGGTCAGTGTAATATCACCCTGATCTGACCCTGCAGCTTAATGAGGAGGGAAACTAACTCATGTGAAGTGTCTATATTTAATTTCTTTTCTCACTGATTTAACATTGTTTCATATTCCTTGTATAAGGTTTCCTTAACAATTTTAAATTTATTTTTTAAAAATGTTAGTTTCTTTAATTATTCTTGTAGTATTTCACTTAAGATCAGAGACAGCCTCTTATATATTCACAGGAGCATTACCACAATCATTAAATTAACCTGATTGTAGTAATAATATCTCATCTAGGGGCCTGGACCCCACCTCAACAATTACCCAATCATGTCCTATTGACCAAGCAAAATGTTAATAGGAATAATAATGATAGAAATGTAGAAAGGCAGAAAACAAAAATAGGGTCCAGTCTCATATCAAACATGGCATTTCTTTTTCAGGTATATTTATGCTTTTTAATCTGAATATATATCAATTATTTCCTTCTTCTGGACATATTAGAAAACTCCTGAACCATCCTTTTAAAGAATATTCCTCAAATTGTTTTTTTTTTTCAGAGGTTCTTCCTGATGAAATTGAGTTTATGAATTTTGGGCTGTATTGGCAGATATTTATTGTGCCCCCATGGTGGTGTTTTTTAAATAAGTTTAATTTTTGTTTTTTTTTTTCATTGTATTGAATTCATTTTAAACATTACCTATAAGCTACAACAACACACAAGTATCAAAACTCACCACTTTATAACAAAGCAAAGCAAAGTCTCAGGAAAGCTAATAATCTGAAATGAGTTCTTTGCTTCCTGGATTGCAGAAGTTTGCATTAATGGGTTATCTTCAAGGCACTTGATTAAAATTTCTAATATTATAAACTGTACTCTTCATACAGTCCATGTATCTTCCTTGGGGTATTGTTTATTGCTGTACAGTCCTAAGTTTCCTGTTTCCCCCTCTTGTCATCTACTTCCAGTTACATGACTTCACATCCCTCATATCCACTTTCAAATAGAGGCTTCTCTGCTGAGCCTCATGTGCAGAATCAGCTACACACAACACCAACTGTTTCTGGGTCTTTCCTTATACTACAAATAGGAATACCTGTACCCAGGTGTGCCTAATATACAGCGAGAAATCCCAAGTTAAGAAACCTCAGGGAAAAATCTCACTGGGGCTCAAACCTGTGGATGAGACAGAATCAGCCCAGTTTCCAAAGCAGCCTAGAATTCTGGTGGGTGCTTCAAATGTGCATGTGCAAATGACACTGAATCTCTCCTGCCTCACATTAGGCATCAGGTTGCTAAGCAACAGGGCTGTACCCAAAGGCTGCCTGTGGTCTGAAAATATAATGGGTTCCCCAAGTGTGCTGCTGCTGATGGAGCTATTGTGGCCAGGGCCATTTGTTGTAGGCATATGAGGATAATTCTGCAGCCCCAAGGATCTCCTGCAGCCCTGATGGATGGTGAGGATTTGACTCTCCCTGAAGGATGCTATATAGGAATGCCAAAGGGCAAATTCCAAGTGGCTGTGGGGAAGACAGAAGTTTAATGAACTACCCCTGGCCAAGCTTGGGCCTGCCTTTTTTTTTCCCAATGACACAGAAATTACCACTGGTTCTAAGACATGGAGCTTAGCATCCTGGGGGCTCACTTAGCAGAACCTACCATGAGGCATGTCCATGTGCAGTCAATGAACCTGCTTTAAGTCTGGGAAATTTGGACAATTTTGATGTGTCTGCCTTGTCTGCTATTGATAGCTGACATGAGGATTGGCTCATGGCTGTCTTAGTGGTGGGATGCCTTGCTGTATTTATGCTTGTCAGAAGTCTCATTCTGTCCCTAAATGCTGAGTGACAGTCAAGATGGTCCTATGATGCAGAGGACACATGACATTTGGAGAGGCTGATATTTTTTCTGTTGAATGTGTTGGAGGCATGATTGGGGACAGGGATTGAGACTCCCAGAGGGCAGGCATGATGGTGTTCAGTGTATATTGTTTGTTCCTTTGTCCAGGAATTATCATTGCCCTGAGGGATATACCTGTCCTGGGAGCCAACATACCCTGGCTCCATCAGTTAGAATGATACACTTGTAACTGTGAATGCACACCCCAAGTCCACCATTTACATGGTGCTGGACTTGGGAGAGATTAACCACAAAAGTGGAACATGTTTTGTTCCAGATCTGAAACCAAGTTTATTAGCCAAAGAAAAGTCTTCCCCAACCTCTCCATTCCTGAATGTGCTCAAGCCCAATGGAGTAGGCCCAAGTGGCACTATGACCATTCTTCTCATATCCCATGAAGGCAGGTCAGTGTAGTCTCACTCTGATCTGACCATGCACCTTCATTAGAAGGGAAACCAACTGATTGAATTGTCTATATTTGATTTCTTTTATAACATATTTAACATTGTTAAATATTCCTTGTATAAGTTTCTTTAACAATTATAAATTTATATTTTAAAAAATGTCAGTTTCTTTAATTATTCTTGTAGTATTTCACTTAAGAACAGAGACAGTCTCTTATGTATTCACAGGAATATTAACACCATCATTAATTTGACCTGGTTGTTGTAAAAATATCTCATCTCAGGGCTTGGACCCCACCTCAACAATTACCCAATCTTGTCCTATTGAACAAGCAAAATGTTAATAGTGATAATAATGACAGAAATGTAGAAAGGCATAAAACAAAAATATTGTCCAGTGTCATATCAACCATGACATTTCTTTTTCAGTTATATTTATTCTCTTTAATCTGAATATATCTCAATTATTTCCTTCTGTACAAATTAGAATACTGCTAAACCATCCTTTTAAGGAATAGTCCTCAAATTGTGTTTTTTTTTTTTTTTCAGCTGTTCTTCCTCATGAAATTGAGTTTATGAATTTTAGGCTGTATTGGCAGAAAATTATTGTGCCCTGATGGTGATTTTCTTTTAAATAAGTTTATTTTTTTTTGTTTCTTTCATTGTATTGAATTCATTTTAAACATTATGTATAAGCTACAACACACAAGTAAAAGAATCACCACTTTATAATAAAGCAAAGTCTCAAAAAAGCTAGTAACCTGAAATAAGTTCTTTGCTTCCTGCATTGCAAAAGTTTGCATTAATGGGTTGTCTTCAAGGCACTTGATTAAAATTTCTAATATTATAAACAGTATTCTTCATACAATCCATGTATCTTTCTTTGTGTATTGTTTATTGCTGCACAGTCTTAGGTTTCCTGTTTCCCCCTCTTGTCATCTTGTTCCAGTTACATGACTTCACATCCCTCATATCCTCTTTCAAATAGAGGCTTCTCTTCTGAGCCTTGTGTGCAGAATCAGCTAAACACCACACCAAGTGTTTCTTAGTCTTTCCCGTTAATCCAAATAGGAATCCCTGTAACCAGGTGTGCCAAATATACAGCAAGAAATCCCAAGTTAAGAAACCACAGGCAGAAATATCACCAGGGCTTGAACCTGTGGTAGAGACAGAGTCAGTCCAGATTCCAAAGTGGCCTAGAATTCTGGTGGGAACTTGGAATGCACACACACAAGTGAGGCTGACCCTCTTCTGCCTCACAATAGGCATTAGGTTGCAAAGAAACAGTGTTCTATCCCAATGTCTGCCTTGTGGTCTGAATATAAAATGGGCTCCCCAAGTGTGTTGGTGATGGTAGAACTGTTGTATCCTTTGCAGTTTGTTGTAGGTATATGAGGATGATTCTGCAGTCCCAAGGATAACCTGCAGCCCCAATGGATGTTGAGGGTTTGACTCACCCTTAAGGATCCTATAAAGTAATGTCTAGGGGCAAATTCCATCAGGCTCCATGAGAGGTGGAAGTTTAATGAGGTGCCCCTGGCCAAGTTTTGGTCTGTGTATTTTTTCCAATGACACAGAAATTACCACTGGATCTAAGACATGCAGCTTAGCATCCTGGGGGCTCACTTAGCAGAGCCTACCATGAGGAATGTCCATGTGCCATCAATGAACACACTCTAAGTCTGGGAAATTTTGACAAATTGGATTTGTCTGCCTTGTCCACCATTTACAGCTGACATGAGGATAGGCTCATGGCTGTCTTAGTGGTGGGATTTCTTGCTCTACTTATGCTTGTAAGAAGTCTCATTCTGGGCCTAAATGCTGAGTTACAGTCAAGGTGGTCCTGTGATTGAGAACATATGATATGTGGAGAGGCTGATATATTATGTGTTGAGTGGGTCAGAGGCATGATTGGGGACAGTGATGGAGACCCCCAGAGGGCAGGCATGATGGTGCACACTGAATAATATTTGTTCCTTGGTCCAGGAATTATCATTGCCCTGAGGGAAATCCCTGTCCTGGGAACCAACATAACCTGGCTCTGAAAGTTAGGATGATACACATGTAACTGTGAATGCCCACCCCAATTCCCCTTTTAAAAGGTGTTGGGCTTGGGAGAGATTAACCACAAATGTGGCACATATTTTGTTCCACATCTGAAAGCAAGTTTATTAGCAAAAGAAAAAGAGTTCCCTGACATCTCCATTCCCAAATGGGCTGAAGCACAAGGGTGTAAGCCCTAGTGGACACGACTGTGACCATTCTTATCGTATCCCATGAAAGCAGGTCAGTGTAATCTCACCCTGATATGACTCTGCACTTTCATGAGGAGGGGAAACCAACACATGTGAAGAGTCTTTAATTTTTTTCATCACCGATTTAACATTGTTTCATATTCCTTGTACATTAAGGTTCCCTTTAACAATTTTAAATTTATGTTTTAAAAATGTCAGTTTCTTTAATAATTCTTGTAGTATTTCACTTAAGAACAGAGACAGTTTCTTATGTATTCACAGGAACATTGCCACAATCATTAAGTTAACCTGGTTGTAGTGAAAATATATCATCTAAGGCCTGGACCCCACCTCATCAGTTACCCAACCATGTCCTATCAAACAAGCAAAATGCTAATAGTAATAATAATGATAGTAATGTAGATAGGCACAAAAAAAAAATAGTGTCCAGTCCCATATCAAACATGGCATTTTGTTTCAGGTATATTTATTATCTTTCATCTGAATATATCTCAGTTATTTCCTTCATCTGGTCATATTAGAAAACTGCTGAACCATCCTTTTAAAGAATATTCCTCAAATTGTTTTTTTTTTTCCCAGAGGTTCTTCCTGATGAAATTGAGTTTATGAATTTTAGGCTGTATTGGCACAAAATTATTCTGCTCTCATGTTGATTTTTTTAATGATAAGTTTAATTTTTGTTTCTTTCATTGTATTGAATACATTTTCTCTTGCTGCTTTCAGAACTTGCTCCTTCTCATCCGTGTTTGACAGTGTGATCAGAATATGTCTCGGAGTGGGTTTATTTGGATTTATTCTATTTGGAGTTCGCTGAGCATTTATGATTTCTGTATTTATGTTGTTTAGAAGATTTGGGAAGTTTCCCCAACAATTTCTTTGAATACTCTTCCTAGACCTTTACCCTTTTCTTCCCCTTCTGGAACCCCAATGAGTCTTATATTCGGATGTTTTATATTATCTATCATATCCCTGAGGTCCATTTTGTTTTTTTCTATTTTTTCCCCATTCTTTCTTTTATGCTTTCATTTTCCATTCTGTCATCTTCCAGGTCAATGATTCGTTGTTCAACTTCCTCTAGTCTTGTACTATGAGTGTCCAGAATCTTTTTAATTTGGTCAACAGTTTCTTTAATTTCCATAAGATCATCTATTTTTTTATTTAGTCTTGCAATGTCTTCTTTATGCTCTTCTAGTGTCTTCTTGATATCCTTTGTATCCTGTACTATGGTCTCGTTGTTCATCTTTAGTTCTTTGAGTAGCTGCTCTAGGTGCTGTGTCTCTTCAGATATTTTGATTTGGGTGCTTGGGCTTGGGTTATCCATATCATCTGGTTTTTTCATATGCTTTAGAATTTTCTATTGTTTTTGGCCTCTTGGCATTTGCTGAACTTAATAGGGTTCTTTTAGGATTTGTAGACCAATTGAAGTCCTTATTTCTAATTTATCAGATCTACAGCTTCGTGGAGTACACTTTCTCTAACTAACCAGCAGGTGGCATCCACGAGCCACCTGTTCTCCACAAGCTAGTTCTCCCCTGCTTAGCCTTTGTGGTGAGTGGGTGAGTGAGCCGTGTGGGGTCCAACTGGTGTACCAAGCTTGCGTGTGTAGTTGGTGTTGCCCGCCCTGTATATGGGGCGTGTTTCTGAGCAGTCAGGGAGGGGGGGTGGCTCTAACAATAAAATCTCCCTGGTGATCCTAGAGTTTTAAAGCTGCTGCAATAGTCTAACCCTTCAGTTCAGTCCTGCCATGGTTTGTCTCTGCCACTGACCCACAAGTCCTTGGTATTGGTGTATGGCTCCTGAGACTTGCAAGTGGGCCCCTCTTCCAGGCTGTGCACCTCCTGGTCCTCTGTTGAGGGATGACTGTGCTATGTCACAGGTGAGTGCCATCCCCCCAGGGCAGTTCTGGGCTGCTGGGCTGTGTAGGGAGTCTCCCAGTCTGCTGAAATGATGGCTGAATGGGGCTTTGTTAATTCACACTGCTCCACCTTCCCAACTCTGGGACAATCAGCTGAGGGTGCAGGGAAGGCTAATGTCCACACCCAGTTTTGTGGTGTGTGCCTGTTATTTGAAGCACTTCCGTCACACTGGGTTGTCTGGGGCAGCTCTGGGCTATGGGGCTGGTGATGGGCAGGAGTGTTTCCTGTCCACCAGGATGCTGGATGTGAGCAGACACCCCCCTTTTCTTGGGAAGTTGTGGTGTTTAGTGAATTTTCTCAGCCATTGGGTTATTGCCTTTTGTCTCAGAGCTCTCTTAGTTCTGCTCTTGGCTTGACCTGTGTCCCGGCCGGCGTGACATTCAACGGAAGCTCCAAATCCTGTGAGGGAGGAATGGTATGGGACAAGAGACACGAGGAATGACAGCAAGACAGGTTTCTGATCAAGCTGCAAAACTTTATTGAAGAGGCAGGGTATATATACTCTAAGGTAGAGGGAGTGGCTAGTACGAACGGGTGGCGGCCTAGGATTGGTGGCTGCAAAGGCGGGTGGCAGTCTAGGATTGGCTGCTGCTGTTGCTAGGGTGGATGGCAGATGTAAGGCTAGCACAGGATTGGTGGCTACTGTTGCTGGGGTAGAAGGCAGGTAGTAAAGCTAGCACTCTAGGCGCAAATCTTAGGCGCGAACAGCTATCACTTCCGTAGAAGGCTGAGGGCAACTTAAGCCGCTATTGCATCAGCCCTAGTGGTCATGTTGCATATCTCCGGCATCGCTGAGGGTGGATTTTATACATGCTACCTTAATCGTCACCAACATCTCCTCCCTTTGTTTTTCAAAAGGATGGAGGAAGAATGCTGATCGAGCACTCTTTTGGCATTAACCTGCTGGGGGAAATAGAGGCCTCATTCCCCAAGTTGTTTGTGGCTCTGTTTTTCTGGGGAGGGGAGTTTTTGGCAGAGCAAAACCCCTATGCAAATGAGGCATATTTCTCAAGGAGCTCTAAAATGGCCTTTAGTTGCTTTGGCCCTCCTTTGCAGTGCTTTGCCTCGCACCCAGCGGTACCAATCATAGCATACGCTAGAAGCATACTTTCAAGTTATATGCTGCTCCCGTAGGAGGGGGTTTCTTACCCATAAGGGTGGGTAGCAATCAGATGATCTGGATCCAAACCCTGGTCAGCGAGGTGAAGCCGGTGATAATGCACTTGAATAGGCTTGCTTAGGGCAGAGTCAAGTTGATCCTTAACTAGCTGTATTATTCTTTTTATGGCCCAAGGAGCAAAAGATATTATAAGGATTATGGTTATTAAGGGGCCTAGTATAGGGAGGAGGTAAGGGAGGATTCCATTAAGCCCCCAGGAGATACCCCCTTGGGTTTCTCGCTCATGTTTGCGATTTTCAATTCCTTCCCTAAGTTTGGTCATGGAATCCTTAAATATGCCAGAATGGTCAGCGTAAAAGCAACATTCCTCACCTAGCGCAGCACAAAGCCCTCCTTGCTTAAGGAAAAGCAGATCTAAGCCTCTCCTGTTTTGGAGAACAACCTCCGATAGGGACGTAAGGGATTTTTCAAGATGGGTAATGGAGGTTTCAATGCGGGCTAAATCTTCGTCTATAGCAGCTCTTAGGTGGGAGAAGCCTTGGTTTTGGAGAACGATAGAGGCAATTCCGGTGCCTAGGCCAGTAATACCTAAAAGAGAAGCAATAGTAACAACCGTAACAAGTTCTCTTTTTTTTCTCAGCGTGGCTGGAGATTGCGCGACCAAGTGGTGATAAAGGTCTTCCTCTGTATGAAAGAAGACATGGGGTAACACAGCCACTAAGAGGCACATTTCCCCTGTTTCAGTTAGGGCTTTTGCTGATATGCAAGGAGTAAGCCCCGTAGAAGAGCACAGCCATTTTGCCCCTGTTGGGGGGATATAGAATTTACCAGGCGATGGAAAGGACGACTGTGCACAGACTGTTTTTAAGGAGGCAGAAATATTACCAATACAATGACCAGAGTGAAGAACGGATTGCATAGTGAGACCGATTTTTCTTGCATTCCAAGGGCATTGGGAAGGATTGTCTTCATTAGAAGTGTTAAATGTAACATTAAGAGCTATAGCATCATAATAAGGAGGCTTGGCAGAGAAACACAGCCAACAATTACGAGTAAAATTAGGCTGGGAGGAGTTTAGAGAGAGAAAGGTGGCTTAGAGTAGTGGCCAAAGCGGGCTGTCAAATGATATGGACGGGCTTGAGGACGACAATATTGGGATGCTAATAAAAGGGGGAGTAGTGGGGTGAATTTTGGAAAGATTTTTGCTTGGCGTGCTCGGGATAGGAGGGGTAGCTGGAGGCGTGGGTTCTATATTTGGTCCAATGGCAGAAGGTTTTTGCTGTACTGCTTCCTTCTTTATTAGAATAAGGCTTCCTGGGTCGGTCCCTTTCATGTAAATCTTAAAGCCCCAAGTTCAACCGAGGAGCCAAGAGGGATCAGCAGGGAGCTGCACGGTGAGATTTAAATGTGAGCAGCTACCTGTAGGTGCAATGTGGTGATGACTTCCATAAATACCCCAGGTAATGGGTTCTTCAGGTGGTTTGCAGTTCAAGGGGGCCCATTTTAGAGTTAGGTAATGATCAGTGGCGTAAGGCTTCCAATGAGTGGCTAATGTTTCACATCCCCAATATGCACAGTAGTATTGGTTGGGAGCATTACAGTACGGTTTTCCGGGGTTTGAGGATGGGCACATGTAATATTGGGCTTGATTCCAACCAGTGGGGAGTACGGAAGGAGTGGGAAATAGATCAGTTGCGTTGACAAGAAAGGAAGGTCGCCCTGCTGTAACTTGGGTTTGTATAACTGTGGAATCTTCCCATCGTGCCAAGGTCCATTTCCAAGGCTGATGGGGGTTGGAGTTGCCGAAGGTGGCATGCACACTTTGCAGGAGAAAATATAAGGCGACAACTTTAAATGGCAGTAGGCATAACAAAGCCATACTAATAGAGGCTATAGGTTCTTCCCTGTTAAGGGAGACAAGCTAGCAAAGTAATACACCCTACAACGCACAAATATGCTATAGCAAGCAGGGATCTTTCTAACGGATTCCAATCTTTTAGGGCAACGGTTGCTAATCTGGCTGCAAACAGCAAAGCCAGAAGACCAATTAAGAAAAGCCAATAGTAATTCAAGTGGTAATTTATGTGATTAGTGATGGAATAAACCTGTAAGCAGGACTTCTTTCCACATCCGGTTGTGTGCGGACTGGTTGTCTCCGGATGGGTTATAGCAGGAGTTATTGATGCGCTGGAAGATAAAAGAAAGACATTTTTCTCAGGGAGAGGCTTCTACCCTGGAAAGGTTATTATTAAGAGGAGGGGAAGGAAGTGTCTCAGGGGTTTGTTTCGGCAATGAAGAATTAATATGTTTTATCAGCCGTTCTGGAAGCCAGCGAGGGCCTTCCCTCTTTTGATCGTATATGCAAGCAGAGCCTCGTCCCCAAATAATCACGGGGTCAGGCCCATTCCATTCTGACGTTAAGGGGTCACGCCACATAACAGTGGCTTGTTGCGTTTGCGTTTTGGGATGCCAATGTCTGTCAGCTGCAGATTGTCCTTCATCATCCAGAGTTAGGAAGTTAAGAACAAAAAGAGCGTGATGTAAAAGGTCTCGAGGTCGTTGTTTGGTGAGATTGAGAGTACTTTCGGCTAAATGGCACAGGGCATTTTTTAAGGTGCGATGTGCTCGTTCTACCATTCCTTGCCCCTGGGGGTTATACGGTATTCCTGTGATATGCTTAATTTGTAATTGTTGACAGAAGGTTTGAAAATTTTTTCCAGTATATCCAGGCCCATTGTCTGTTTTAATGATTTTAGGTTGGCCTAAAATAGCGAAGCAGTGTAGTAAATGAGAAATAACATGCTTCGAAGCTTCTCCTGTTTGCAAGCTAGCTTGAGAAATGGCCAGGTTGCTTACAATTATAGCATGTTGGAGGCTTTGCTTGTGCTGTGAAATTTTTGTGCTGCGCTGCAAAATTTTGAAGAGCGGCGCCAATAGCTATTCCAAGGGTTTGAGTGGGCCCGATGCCAGAACAGAGCTTTATATAATTATTAAGATTGGTATTACGAAAGGGACGGATTGCTGCTTGGCAGGCAGCGTTAGCATTTTCATAGGCCAGGTGTTTAATAAAATCACTTTCATTTTCGCTAGCCCCAAATAAGCGCTCAGCCATGTTTTGCAGGTGGCTAAGGAAATCGGTATATGGCTCATCAGGCCCCTGTCTTAATTTAGCAAGAGAGGCAGTGGCGGCGCCCTTTTGCGGAAGTTTTTTCCATGCTCTAAGTGCGGCTGTTTGTATTTGCGCTAAGAGACCTGGGGGGAATTGAGCCTGCTTATCACTTTGATGGTAGGGACTTTGACCTAAAAATTTATTTAAGGTCCAAGTTTTAGAAGTGGCCTTACGGGCATTGCGGGTGGCATATTTTTTATAATGCTCCTCATAATCAGATTTCCATAACAGGAAATCACCGCCAGACAAGGCAGCTCTGGCTAGCTGGAACCAATCATTAGGAATAAGTTCCTTTTCACTAAGGCTCTCCAGTAGGGCGAGCGTGAAGGGAGCGGTAGCACCATAATCACTCACTGCCTTTTTTAATTTCTCTAGATATGTTAGACTAAGTTTTTTATATTTAGCTGTTGAGGTGGAACTAGCTTCCTCCTGCTCTCCTTCGCTAGAGTCGGGGGAATCTAATTTATTACTCTCCTCACTATCGCTACCAGAATCGCCATTTTTGGAGCCGGCGACACCATGTTGAGAATCGGCGGCGCCATTTTGGGAGCCGGCGAAGCCATTTTGAGAATCTCGAGTCTGACTACGCGTAACCGGAAAAGCATAGGCGCGGCGAGTACAATGGAGGCGCGATGAGCGGGCATTTTCTGGAAGCGAAAGGGCTGCAATGCTTTGAGTTGCCGACCGGAGGTCGGCGAGCAGATCGGCGGTATGCTGCTGCTCCTGTTTAAAAGTTTCTCTAAAATTATCGGCGTGTAGCCGGAGATTTTCTGTGGCTTCTTCTAAAGCGCGAAACTGAGATAAGGGTGTGACTGGATAAGAATGAGAATATGGTTTGAGAAAATCGGGTGCGTAAGGGGGTGGCCGAAACGGAGGAAGGGAGTTATTTTCTAAAGAGGGAGAAATTTTAACCTCCGGTTCCTCCAAAGAGGGAGAAATTTTAGCCTTTGGTTCGATTTCGTGCTGATCGGGCGACAAACTGACTTGACTGGTTGGGGTATTTGGCCTATCCCTGTTAGAATTTTCATTTAAAGGATATTCAGGCATGTTAATGATTACTGAGCCGCATGCTGAAGCAGGGTGAGAGTGCTCTCTTAAAGCTTCCTCTCCTAATTTACAGAGGTTTTGAACGTCTGGAGCTGAAGAGTGGACTTTTAGAATTTCATTAATTAGGTTCCAATAAGAAAAGGCAGTAACCGGGACCTTTTCAGGACCAAAGGTTCGAAAATAATCTTTTAAACAATCTCCAACTCTTAGCCAGCACTGGTGATCTATAGTCCCTTCTCGAGGGAACCAAGGGCAGGTTTTTAACAGGAAATTATAAAAGCGCATGAGATCTTTTTTCTTAACTCGTGTTCCTCGTGCCTTGAGTGATTGCTTAACTTGACTAACATATAATTCGTGTTGGGAAATTCCTTGTCCCATGATGAGGGTGGGGGCTTACCTTTCGTTGCTTTCTTTCCTTCTTCTTCTTTCCTTTCGCCGGCACTGATTGACTGCTGAACGGATCTGTCTCACGAGCGCGCTTCCCCGCAGTGATCCCAGGTGCAGTGAGTGTGAGAGGCCTCTCTCCTTGAGTGCGGCGTTCCGTCTCTCACAGAACTTCGAGCCCCACGTTGGGCGCCAGTTTGTCCCAGCCGGCGGGACGTTCAACGGAAGCTCCAAATCCTGTGAGGGAGGAATGGTATGGGACAAGATACATGAGGAATGACAGCAAGACAGGTTTCTGATCAAGCTGCAAAACTTTATTGAAGAGGCAGGGTATATATACTCTAAGGTAGAGGGAGTGGCTAGCACGAACGGGTGGCGGCCTAGGATTGGTGGCTGCAAAGGCGGGTGGCAGTCTAGGATTGGCTGCTGCTGTTGCTAGGGCGGATGGCAGATGTAAGGCTAGCACAGGATTGGTGGCTACTGTTGCTGGGGTAGAAGGCAGGTAGTAAAGCTAGCACTCTAGGTGCGAATCTTAGGTGTGAACGGCTATCACTTCCGTAGAAGGCTGAGGGCAACTTAAGCCGCTATTGCATCAGCCCTAGCGGTCATGTTGCATATCTCCGGCATCGCTGAGGGTGGATTTTATACATGCTACCTTAATCGTCCCCAACAGACCTCCCAAATTACAAGTCTTTGAAGCTTTCTGTATTGGGCTTCTTAGAGTAATTGTTTTAGAAAAAGAAAAAAGGATTTAAAAAAAAAAAAAAGGCCTTCCTCACAGATCTAACGGGTTATTGAAATGCTAAGAGACAAAGCAACCAGGGCCATTAAGGAAAGGTCCACAGGGCAGAGAGATCAGCTTTTCTTCGGGATTTGCATATGAGCCTCAGGGCCTGAGCTCTGCCCTTCCCCTTTCTATGTTCACCAGAACTCCAAAAATCCTCCACTTTTATTTTGGAGTTTTTCGTGTTGTTTTTTTCTATGCCTGTCTCCTCTCTGCTGGGCTGGCTGCTCTCAGATTCTCTGGTGTCTGGTCTCAGTCTATCTATGGTTGGAGTTTGGATCAGTAGAATGAGTTTCTGATAAGGGCTGCCACTGCAGTTCTCCCTTCTCCTTCCCGGAGCTGACAGCCCCTCCTACCACGGGACTGAGCCTGGCAGGGAGGGGTGCGGGTCCCCTGGCCACAAAAACTTACAGATTTTGCTGATCTCAGCAGTTCCACATTTTCATGATTGTTGTATGAAGTATGCCCAAAGTCAGATTGCTCTGTGGTGTCCAGTCCACACAGTTCCTGGCTTTCTACCTACTTTCCTGGAGGAGTAACTAAAACATACAGCTCACCAGTCCACCATCTTGCCCTGCCTCTCTCCAAACATCTTTTAGTCACTTCACTGGAGAAAGGCCAATGGCATCCAGAAAACTTCTGTTAGCTGGGAAGGCACGTGGCTGGCATCTGCTGATTCCATGTCGTGTTTCAAAATGGCATTCCCCAAAATGTCAGCATCAGCTTTCAACAGCAGTCTTCAAAATGTCTCTTTAAGCGGCAGCAGCCTGAATACATTTTAAACATTATCTATAAGCTACAACAACACACAAGTATCAAAAACCACTCGATAATAAAGCAAAACAGTCTCAGGAAAGCTAGTAACCTGAAATAACTTCTTTGCTTCCTGCATTGCACAAGTTTGCATTAATGGGTTATCTTCAAGTCATTTGATTAAAATTTCTAGTATAATCAGTAATCTTCATACAGTCCATGTGAGTTTCTTGGGGTACTTTTTATTGCTGCACAGTCCTAGGATTCCTGTTTCTCACTCTTGTCATCTAGTTCCAGTTACACAACTTCACATCACTCATATCTACTTTCAAATAGGGGCTTCTCTGCTGAGCCTTGTGTGCAGAATCAGCTATACACCACACCAAGTTTTTCTGAATCTTTCCCATTTTTCAAAATATGAATCCCTGTACCCAGGTGTGCCTAATATACAGCAGGAATCCAAGTTAAAAAACCTCAGGGAAGAAATCTCACTGGGGCTCAAACCTGTTGAGGAGAGAGTCAGCCCAGGTTCCAAGTAGGCCTAGAATTCTGGAGGATGCATAGAATGTGCATGCACAAATTACACTGGCCCTTTCATGCCTCACAGTAGGCATCAGGTTGCTAAGCCACAAAGCACTATCCCAATGTCGGCCCTGTGGTCTGAAAATATATTGGGCTCCCCAAGTGTGCAGGTGATGGAGGTTTTGGGGCCTGTGCAGAATGTTATAGGTATATGAGGATGATCCTGCAGCCCCAAGGATCAACTGCAGTCCCAATGTATGATGAGGACTTGTGTCTCCCTGGAGGCTGCTATACACAAATGCCAGAGGGCAAATTCCAATTGGGTGTGGGGAAGGTGGAAGTTTAATGAAGTGCCCATGGCCAAGGTTGGGCCTGCCTTTTCTTTTCAATGGTACAGAAATTACCACTGGATCTAAGACATACAGCTTACCATCTTGGGTGCTCACTTAGCAGAGACTACCATGAGACATGCCAATATGCCATCAATGAACCCACTTTAAGTCTGGGAAATTTGAACAACTTTGATGTGTCTGCCCTGTCCACTGTTTATAGCTGACATGAGGATTGGCTAATGGCTGTCTTAGTGGTGGGATTTCATGTTCTATTTATGCTTTCCCTAAGTCTCATTCTGGGCCTAAATGCTGAGTGACAGTCAAGGTGGTCCTGTGATGAAGAGAACACATGATATGTGGAGAGGCTGCTATTTTTTGTGTTGAGTCATTTGGAGGTATGATTGGGGTCAGGGATAGAGATTCCTGGTCAGGCATGATGGTGTACCCTGAATATTGTTTGTTCCTTGGTCCATGAATTATAATTGCCCTGAGTGATATTCCTATCCTGGGAGCCAACATACCCTGGCTCTGTCAGTTAAAATGATACACATGTAACTGTGAATGCCCATCCCATGACCACTTTTAATGGTTCTGGGCTTGGGAGAGAATAACCACAAATGTGGCACATACTTTGTTCCAGTTCTGAAAGCAAGTATACTAGCAAAGGAAGAAGACTTCCCCAACATCTCCATTCCCAAATATGTGATGCCCAAGGGTGTAGGCCCAAGTGGCACTGACTGTGACCATACTTCTCATATCCCTTGAAAGGAGGTCTGTGTAATCTCACTCTAATCTGACCTTGCACTTTCATGAGGGAAACCAAGACAAGTGAATTTTCTTCACTTAATTTCTTTAATCACCGATTTCACATTGTTTCATATTCCTTGTATAATAAGGTTTTCTTTAACAATTTTAAATTTATGTTTTAAAAAATGTCAGTTTCTTTAATTATTCTTGTAGTATTTCCCTTAAGAACAGACACAGTCCCTTATGTATTCACAGGAACATTATCACAATCATTAAATTAACCTGGTTGTAGTAAAAATATCTCATCAAGGGGCCTGGACCCAACCTCAAAAATTACCCAATCATGTCCTATCAAACAAGCAAAACATTAATACTGATAATAATGATAGAAATGCAGAAAGGCACAAAAGAAAAATAGGGTCCAGTCTCATATCAAACATGACATTTCTTTTTCAGGTATACTTATTCTCTTTCAACTGTACATATCTCAATTATTTCCTTCATCTGGACATATTAGAAAACTGCTGAACCACCCTTTTAAAGAATGTTACTCAAATTGTGTTTTTATTTTCAGAGGTTCTTCCTGATGAAATTGAGTTTATGAAATTTAGGCTGTATTGGCAGAAAATTATTTTGCCCTCATGGTGATCTTTTTTTTTTTAATGTTAAGTTCAATTTTTGGTTTCTTTCATTGTATTGAATACATTTTAAACATTATCTATAAGCTACAACAACCCACAAGTAAAAAATCACCACTTTATAATAAAGCAAAACAAAGTCTCAGGAAAGCTAGTAACCTGAAATTACTTCTTTGCTTCTGACATTGCACAAGTCTGCATTAATGGGTTATCTTCAAGGTAATTGATTAAAATTTCTAATATTCTACACAGTACTCTTTATACAGTCCATGTATCTTTCTTGGGGTATTGTTTATTGCTGCACAGTCCTAGTTTTCCTGTTTTCCCTCTTGTCATCTATTTCCAGTTACATGAGTACACATCCCTCATATACACTTTTAAATAGAGGCTTCCCTGCTGAGTCTTCCATGCATAATGAGCTACATACCACACAATGTGTTTCTGAGTCTTTCCCATAACTCCAAATAGGAATCTCTTTACCCAGGAGTGTCAATTATACAGCAGGAAATCCCAAGTTAAGAATCCTTATGGAAAAATCCCACTGGGGTGAAACTTGTGAAGGAGATTGAGTCAGCTGAGGTTCCAAAGCAGCCTAGAATTCTGGCTGGTTCTTGAATGTGCATGCACAAATTATGCTGACCCTCACCTGCTTCACAGTTGGCATCAGGATGCTAAGCAACAGGCCACTATCCACAAGGCTGCCCTTTGTTCTTGAAAAATAAGGGGCTCCCCAATTGTGCAGGGGATGGTGGAGGTGTTGTGGCCTGTGCAGTTTGTATTGGGCATGTGGGGATGATTTTGGAGCCCCAAGGATCACCTGCAGTCCCAGTGGATGGTGAGGTTTTGACTCTCCCTGGAGGATGTTATAAGTGAAAGCCCAAGAGCAAATTCCAATTGAGTGTGTGGTAGGCAGGGCTTTAATGAAGTGCCCCTGGCCAAGCTTGGGGCTACCTTTCTTTTCCAATGGCACAGAAATTACTGCTGGATCTAATACATGCAGCTCAGCATCCTGGATGTTCACTTAGCACAGCTCACCATGAGGCATGCCCATGTGCATTCAATGAACTCAATTGAAGACAGGGAAATTTGGACAATTTTGATGTGTCTGCCCTTTCCACTATTTATAGCTGTCATGAGGACTGGCTCATGGCTCTCTTAGTGGTGGGAATTCTTGCTCTATTTGTGCTTGTGAGATGTCTAATTTGGGGCCTAAATGCTGAGTGACAGTCAAGGTTGTCCTGTGATGCAGAGGCCACATAATATGTGGACAGGCTGATATTTTTTGTGTTGAGTGAGTTGGAGGCATGATTGGGAACAAGGATTGAGACTCCCAGAGGACAGGCATGATGGTGTACACTGAATATCATTTGTTCTTTGGTCCAGGGTTTATCAGTGCCCTGAGGAAAATCCCTGTTCTGGGAAACACATCCTGGCTCTGTCAGTGGAAATTATCCACAGGTAAGTGTGAATGACACCACAGCACTTATACACGGTGCTGGACTTGGAAGAAATTAACCAAAAGAGATTAACCAAAAATGTGGCACATAATTTATTCCAGATCCGAAAGAATGTTTATTAGCAAAGGAAGAAGGCTTCCCTGAACTCTTTTTCCCAAATTTGCTGAAGCCCAAGGGAATAGACCCAAGTGGCACTGACTGTGACCATTCTTCTCATATCCCATGAAAGCAGGCCAGTGTAATCTCACCCTGATCTGACCATGTGTCTTCATGAGGAGGGAAACCAACATATGTGAAGGGCATTTATGTAATTTAATTTTTCACTGAGTTAACATTGTTTCCTATTCCTTGTATAATAAGGTTTTCTTTTACAATAGGAAATTTATGTTTAAAAAAAGTCAGTTTCTTTAATTATCCTTGTAGTTTTTCATTTAAGAACAGAGACATTCTCTGATATAATAACAGGGACATTGCCACAATCATTAAATTAACCTGGTTATAGTACAAATATCTCATCTAGAGGCCAGGTCCCCACCTCAAAACTACCCAATCTTGTCTTAGACATCAAGGAAATTGTTAATAGTAATAATAATGATAGAATTGTAGAAAGGCACAAAACAAAATCAGTGTCCAGTCTCATATCAAACCTGGCATTTCTTTTCCAGGTATATTTTTTTCTCTTTCATCTGAATATATCTCAATTATTTCCTTCATCTGGACACATTAGAAAACTGCTGAACCATCAGTATAAAGAATATGCCTCAAATTGTGTTACTTTTTAAAGGTTCTTCCTGATGAATTTGAGTGTATGAATTTTAGGCTGGTTGGCAGAAAATTATTGTAACCCCATGGTGATTATGTTTTAAATGAGAAGTTTAATTTTTGTTTCTTTCATTGTATTGAATTCATTTTAAACATTATCTATAAGCTACAACAAAAATATCAAAAAATCACCAGTTTATAATAAAACAAAGCAAAGTTTCAGGAAAGCAAGTAACCTGAAATAACTACTTTGTTTTCCACATTGCACAAGTTTGCATTAATTGGTTATCTACCAGGCATTTGATTAAAGATTTCAAATATAAACAGTACTCTTCATACAGTCCATGTATTTTTCTTGAGGTATTTTTTATTACTGCACAGTCCTAGGTTACCTTTTTCACTGCTTGTCACCTAGTTCCAGTTACATGGCTTCACATTCCTCACTTCCACTTTCAAAGAGAGGCTTCTCTGCTGAGCCTTTTGTGCAGAATCAGCTGCACAACACATAGTGTTTCTGAATCTTTCCCATTACTCCAGAAAGGAATAACTGTATCCAGGTGTGCCAAATATACAGCAGGAAATCTTAAGTTAAGAAACCTCAGGGAAGAATTCTCACTGGGGCTTGAAACTGTGGAGGAGACAGAGTGAGCCAAGGTCCCAAAGCAGCCTTGAATTCTGGTGGGTGTTTGGAATGCAATTTATGCTCACCCTCACCTGCCACAAAGTAGGCATCAGGATGGAAAGCCACAGGCCTCTATCCCCATGGATGCCATGTGGTCTGAAAATGTAAGGGGTTCCCCAACTGTGAAGGTATGGTGGAGGTGTTGTGGCCTGTGCATTGTTGTAGCTATATGATGATGATTCTGTAGCCCTGAGGATCACCTGCAGCCCTGATGGATGGTGAGGGTTTGACTCTCCCTGGATCATTCTATACTGGAATGCCCAAGGGCAAATTCCAATTGGGTGTGGGATAGCCAGGGCTTTAATGAAGTGCCCCTGGCCAACCTTGGGCCTGCTGTGCTTTTCCAATGGAACAGAAATTACTACTGGCTCTAAGACACGCAGCTAAGCATCCTGGGTGCTCACTTAGCAGAGCCTGCCATGGGGCATGACCATGTGCATTCAATGAACCAACTAGAAGTCAGGGAAATTTGGACAACTTTGATGTGTCTGCCCTGTCCACTGTTTATAGCTGACAGGATTGGCTCATGGCTGTCTTAGTGGTGGGAATTCTTGCTCTATTTGTGCTTGCCAGAAGTGTCATTCTGGGCCTAAATGCTGAGTGACAGTCAGGGTGGTCCTGTGATGCAGAGACCACATGATATGTGGAAAGGCTGATATTTTTTGTTTTGAGTGTGTTGGAGGCATGACTGGGGACAGAGATGGAGACTCTCAAAGGGCTGGCTTGATGGTGCACACAGAATATTGTTTGTTCCTTTGTGCAGGAATTATCATTGCCCTGAGGGAAATCCATGTTCTGGGAGCCAATATACCCTGGCTCTATCAGTGAGAATGATCCACAGGTAATTGTGAATGCCCACGCCAAGTCCTCCTTTAACATGGTGCTGGACTTGGGGTAGATTAATCACAAATGTGGCACATATGTTTTTCCATATCTGAAAGCAAGTTTATTAGCAAAAGAAGAAGGCTTCCCCAACCTCTCCATTTCCAAATTTGCTGAAGCACAAGGGAGTAGGCCCAAGTGGAACTGACTGTGACCATTCTTCTCATATACCATGAAATCTGGTCAGTGTAATCTCACCCTGATCTGACCTTGTGCCTTCATGAGGAGGGAAACCCACACATGTGAAGTGCATTTATTTAATTTGTTTTTTCACCAAGTTAACAATGTTTCATATTCCTTCTATAATAAGGTTTTCTTTAACAATAGGAAATTTGTTAAAAGAATGTCAGTTTCTTTAATTATTCTTGTAGTATTTTGCATAAGAACAGAGACATTCCCTTAAGTATTCATAGGAACATTGCCACAATCATTAAGTTAACCTGGTTGTACTACCAATATCTCATCTAGGGTCCTGGTTCCCACCTCAAGAATTAC